>NC_053135.1:20185888-20313388 GCF_010015445.1 Perca fluviatilis | reverse complement strand
ACGGCTTTTGGTAGTTTTATTTAGCTTCTGTCCACTTTGAATGAAGTGTGTTTTACAATGATGAAAGTCCTGATTATTTACATGGAGTGTGGCAGGTTTGGTGATGGTGATTTCGGGGATTTTTCATGTTAAACAAAAAGGACCTTATTCTTTAACAAAAATACGTTAAAGTAGACCGTTTTGTTAAAGAGTCAGATGATCAGATCCCTTTATTAAACATAAAAACATCCGCGAAATAACTATCGCCAAACCCACCAGACTCCATGTAAATAAACAGTGATTTTATCATCTTAAAACGCACTTCATTAAAAGTGGACAGAAACTAAATAAAACTATCAAAATCCGTCTTGGTTCATCTTTCTACTGTTCCAACAATCACCAGTCTGGTTTGGTTGAAATAAACCCAAATTCACTCATTTACATGTGGAAATATGCTGGCTCTATACACGCTAAAAGTCCTGATTATTTACATGGAGTCTGGTGGGTTTGGCGACGGTGATTTCGGGTCTGTTTCATGTTAAACAGAATGTATGAATAAACTCTTGGGCTGCATCCCAACAGACCTGTGTGTCTCTCCTGTTGTTGTGCTGTTGTTGCCGGAGTATTGGAGCAGAAACAGCCGTCAGCTCCGTTAGCGATGATGCTAATGCTAACCCGGAGCCGGGGCGCACCGCCTCTTGGTGAAGCTTCTGTCGGACATGTTTTATCTTTCCCACCATGTTGAAACCCTTTAAACTCAGACTAATGCATATATAGCAAATTTGTAGTAAAGTGAAACAAAGTAACGTTGTGTGTGTGTTTGTGTGTGTATGTGTCAAAAGCGCGTGGTGTCCTGCTGTCAAGTCAGCGACAATAACCACCGGAAGTGATTCTGTAAAAGTCAATTTTAACACTTTGTAGCTTTTTCGACATTGTGTCACTTTTTTCCACGTTCTTTCTCGACGTGCTTTTCACAGTTTTTGTAATTTTCTACCGACATTTTTTCACTTTTTCCAAATTTTCTCTTCTTTTTTCGAAGTATTTGGCATTTGTATCACTTTTTTTCCACGTTTGTGTATGTCGGTGATGCGATAGACATTCAACTGATCCTTTTCACAGTTTACCAAATTGACTTGAACAAGTTTGTTTGTGTCTGCCCTCAACATATGTAAAACCATTGTAATTAATAACTTTGCAACCCTTACAGCAATGAGGGAAGGTTTGGCAGCATGTTCACCGAAAGTGAAGTATTTTCACTTTGTGCACTTTTTGTCTTTTATTTCGACAGTTAATTCCTTCTTTTTCGAAACTTGTTTTACCTCTCTTGTAGGAACTCTTTTTTAATAACTCCATCTCGTTTTCAACAACACATAAGTAGCCTAAAATACAAACATACAACATATGTCTTACCTACTGTATAATAAACACTCCAAGGACGTGATTCTCTGTACACTCATTCAATTTAATATCAAATAACTTGTAAATAACAAGTAAAAGCCAAAAGGAAAGCTTTTATTCTGAAAGGTAATCCCTCATCATAAAAACATGTTTATACTCCCGCTAGCTTGACAGTTGTTGACATGCTGTCAGTACCCGATCCGTTCCACCTGCACAATCCGTTCTGCGCATGTGCAAGATGACACGTATGCCATGACATAGGCGCAGATGATAATGCTGCGTTCATTCCACCACCACCTTGGAATAACGGCACCGCTTCCACCTGCACGATCCGTTCTGCGCATGCTCAAGATGTTCACACGCTAGCCTCCAGCTAACGTTAGTTAGCTAATAGCTAATTCGGCAGACCGCTAGGTGATTATAGCGGTCTGCCGTTAGCCTCCCCCGGGAAGCTAACGTTAGTTTAGCTAACGGTTAATTTGGCTAACCGCTAGCTGAATGCAGCGGTCTGCCGTTAGCCTCCACAGTTAAGCTAACGTTAGTTTAGCTAACAGCTAATTCGGCTAACCGCTAGCTGAGACAGCATGTCAACTTTAAAAGACCCTCAAAATAAAACTTGAAAATAAACGTTAACAGCTGTTACGTCAGTTCTACTTTACTTGTGCTCATTTAAAATACAATCACTCAATACTTGTCTTTATTGTTATTACTGTAATGTCTTAATTTAGCTGTAGCTGCTTTTCCCATTAAGTTTGACTTAACATTATTTTAGACTGAATCTAGCTGCAGAAACAACGTAACCAGTGGGGCGGTGCCTGTTATTTCGAGGTGGCATGAACGTCAGTACGTCAGTACCCGATCCGTTCCACCGGCACGATCCGTTCTGCGCATGTGCAAGATGACACGTATGCCATGACGTAGGCGCAGATGATAATGCTGCATTCATGCCACCTCGGAATAACAGGCACCGCCCCACTGGTTACGTTGTTTCTGACTAGCAGCATTCACATGGTCGGTGTTTGTCAGTACCCGATCCGTTCCACGCTAGCCGACAGCTAGATTCAGTCTAAAATAACGCATGCGCAGAACGGATCGTGCAGGCAGAGCGGACAGCTAGATTCAGTCTAAAATAACGCTAAGTCAAACATAATGGGAAAAGCAGCTACAGCTAAATTAAGACTTTACAGTAATAACAATAAAGACAACAGAGCTGCCAACTTTTCCCCAAACCTTGGAGTGAGATTTGGTGGGGCGAACCCAAATTTTGCTGCGTACAAAGCAAATTTCTTTGTCTCATTCAGCATCATTACTGTCAGGGTTTAAATTGTGATTTATGTAGGGGGTTCTCCCTAGGGGGGTCCGGGGGTATGCCCCCCCAGGAGATTTCTTTTTAAAATAAACCATTAAATGGCACTTTCTGGAGAGTTTTGTGCAAAGAAATGGAGAAATCGAGTCTTACATGATATGTGCAAAACTGCAAACTTTGCATTGTTGTAGTATCAACAGGTATTAGGGCATTTACATTAATGTTAATCAATCATCACTTGATTACACATTGTATTACCTTGTTATGGGTCAGGGCCCTAAAGTATAATCCGTTTTTCGTTTTAAACCAAAAACGAAAAAACAAAAAAACGGGTCGATATTTCGTTTTTCGTTTAAATCCAAAAACCAAAAAACGGAAATATGAGCTCCGTTTTCCCGTTTTTTCAATGTCCATGCAATTTGAAAATTAAGTGGAAAATTGCTCGTTTTTCAACTGTTGCTTTTTGTTATTTATCTTTCCGTTTCAACCCAAGAGCGAGAATATGGGCTCATTTTTATAATTTGCATAATCATTGAAAATCTGATGGAACACAGGTCTCGTTTATAATGTTATTTTGGTCTTACGTGTTAAGTCAAAAGTTGACTAAACCCATGCGCTCTGGACAGGAAGTAACATTAACGTGTCAAAATAAAAGCATGAGAGCTGTAATAACTGCCAGAAGAACGAGGCTTTTTATGAATACATTGTTTGCCTGTAGCTTGTCAGATTAGGCTAAAGTTAGCTATTTAGGGTTATATAAAGTATTTCATTATTTAATAATAATTTTAAAATCACATGAAATATGCATTCATCTATTATTAGCCTATGTGTGGCAGTTATTGACTAGTTACTCTAATCTTACACCAGCCAGTAAAAAGGCATCTAACACTTGTGTTGTCTTCGTGTTAAATGTGTCATGTTTTCAAAGTTTCCTATAAGAAATATGGGTTTCTTTCAACCAAATTAACCAAAAATAACATGCATTGTTCCCTTCCATGCTCTTTGCAAGTAAATTAATATTCACACATTTCATACAATTTGGGGTGTTTTATTCAATTTTATAGCAGTTATGGTCTTCCTGGGCGAATTTTAACCTGGTAGTGCAATAGGGCACTATTGAGCTTTACAGAAGATAAACACATAGGACACATACATATTTACAAGTATGTGCATGCACACACACACACGCACATCAACACATACACACATACACACACACACACCTACTTACGACGAGCCTGGGTCTGCCAAGCGTTTTTCCTAAAAGGGAGTTTTCTCCTCACCCCCCGCCCCTTTTACACATTTATACACACATTGCTATACATACTTTTGAGGGGAGTACGAATTGTTAGGTTATTATAAATTGTTGGGTTATTATAAATTATACATGTGGTCTAGACCTAATCTATCTATAAAGTGTCCTGAGATAACTCCCTGTTATGATTTGATTCTATAAATTAAATGGAATTGAATATACCAGTCTGTTATAATCCAAAACAACTAATCGTATATCCTCATTTTACTTAGAAATTAGGTATAATTCATGTAAATGTGGTCTGTTGACCATGAATGCAAAAAATAAGTGTAAAATTAATGATTACTTCATGCTTTATGAAATGGTCAATTTTGTTATGCCAATAACATTTATAATGACCCAATTTATAAGACAACACAAGGGCTAAACCACTTGACCACTTAAATGAAAAGGCTTCTTTTTATTGCAACTCTGCAGAATATTCATGTGACATGGTTGACCATCTTAACATGCCATTTATCATTACAGTTTTTAAAAAAATTTTGGTAGTTTCAGAACCTTGACGTCATTTTTCAAAACTCTGGACACAAAACTCACAACCAATGATCAAAATAGACATTTTTCAAAACACTAACACTTTTTTCAGTTGCTTGGATACAATACACATAAACCTAAGATCATTTGTTCATTTAACAAAGATCAGCTGTTCAATATGACACAATTTAACATCAAAGTACTACTATTTCAAAAAGCAATTCACACATGACATTCCAGATGATTGTCTATTCATTTCATTACAATCATCTAACTATCAATTCATACAACTGCTCAAAATGATAAGTAACTGTTGCATTACTCTTAATGCACAGTGTATGGAAACAGACAAACAATATACCATGTTTAGATCATGAAAGTTTCAAGATAACGAGATTCATTGTCATCAATTAGCGTGGAGCATGTACCAATTAGACTACATGATTTGTGGATGTAATATTTCATCATCCCTCTTTACTGTAATGTACTACTGTTTATCAGAAACTGTTTCTATGGTCTCATGTACTACTACTGTAATGTACTACTGTTTATCAGACACTGTTTCTATGGTCTCATGTACTACTACTGTAATGTACTACTGTTTATCGGACACTGTTTCTATGGTCTCATGTACTACTACTGTAATGTACTACTGTTTATCAGACACCGTTTCTATGGTCTCATGTACTACTACTGTAATGTACTACTGTTTATCAGACACTGTTTCTATGGTCTCATGTACTACTACTGTAATGTACTACTGTTTATCAGACACCGTTTCTATGGTCTCATGTACTACTACTGTAATGTACTACTGTTTATCAGACACCGTTTCTATGGTCTCATGTACTACTACTGTAATGTACTACTGTTTATCAGACACCGTTTCTATGGTCTCATGTACTACTACTGTAATGTACTACTGTTTATCAGACACTGTTTCTATGGTCTCATGTACTACTACTGTAATGTACTACTGTTTATCAGACACCGTTTCTATGGTCTCATGTACCAACTTTACCGTAATTGACAGTACTGCACTGTATGGATGCAGGCCCTTGGAATTGCAGGTCCAATTCTGCCAACTCGTTATTGATGATTGAGATATATAATTTATATATACTTTATATATAAAGTGCTGTATGTGTATATATATAATTTATATATACTTTATATATAAAGTACTGTATGTGTATATATATATATATATATATATATATATATATATATATATATATATATATATACTGTTATATATACTGTTCAGTGGCCAGCAGATTAGACTGGGGTTGTACTGGGCAGCTTCCAGGTATGAAAGTGGAACTGTGTGAATGTGATCAGGTCGTCGTTGCAAATGAGAATTTGAGAATCAAAAAATGAGAATCAACTTACCTGGATACTGTAAATAAGGGTAAATACAGTATATATATATATATATATATATATATATATACACATACCACATTGGTCTGTAGTATTCTCTCTACTACTGCAGTACTTTTACAGGGATGTATTTATATGTAGTACCATAATGAAACATGTATCACCTATTTTGTACTACAATATTTAATGATTGTACGAACAAAGAGCGAGTGAAACTATGGGTAGCTTGTGTGTGGGTGATCGAAAGTAACCTTTCAATGGTATTTCACAATATATTAGTTTTTTGAACCAATGATTGTGCAAGCGCAAGATGTCTTTAAAGATATGAATGCACAATGCAATGTTTTGAACATTGGACAGCCTGTGTTACAAGTGATGATCGTTTTGAGTTTTGTGTCTAGAGTTTTGAAAAATGACATCATGGTTCTGAAATTAGTAGCAAAGTGATTGTAAAAAACTGTAATTAGCTAGGAAATAGGAAAGAAAAGACTGTTCCTCAACTTGCTTGTACTGTAAAAACAAACAAAGGAGTGATTAGGCTACTGTATTCTACATCTTCATCAACTCTGTCTTGTGGATTTGGCCGCAGGTTCTCATCTACATCACAATGGATGTTTTCATTAGCCAAACATCTTGGAAAAAACCTAAACAATGTGGTACAAGTGTATATATATATATATATATATATATATATATATATATATATATATATATATATATATATATATATATATACACAGCACTTTACAGTATATATAAAGTATATATCTCAATCATCAGTAACGAGTTCCAAGGGCTTGCATCCATACAGTGCAGTACTGTCAATACTGTAAATAGTCTGAAAAAGTGGTAGCCTATGTGAGACCATAGAAACAGTGTCTGATACAGTAAACAATAGTACATTACAGTAAAGAAGGATGATGAAATATTACATCCACAGATCATGTAGTCCTAATTGGCTCACGCTCCAAGCTAACTGGTGACAGTGAATCTCGTTATCTTGAAACTTTCATGATCTTGTCGTTTTCCATACACTGTGCATTATGCGGATACAACAGTTCCTATATCATTTTGAGCAGTTGTATGAATTGATAGTTAGATGATTGTAATGAAATGAATAGACAATCATCTGGAATGTCATGTGTGAATTGCTTTTTGAAATAGTAGTACTTTGATGTTAAGTTATGTCTTATTGAACAGCTGATCTTTGTTAAATGAACAAATGATCTTAGGTTTATGTGTATTGTATCCAAGCAACTGAAAAAGTGTTAGTGTTTTGAAAAAATGTCTATTTTGATCATTGGTTGTGAGTTTTGTGTCCAGGAGTTTTGAAAAATGACGTCAAGGTTCTGAAACTAGTGCCAAAGTGATTGTAAAAAAAGTAATCGCAGTTAAGATGGTCAACCATGTCACATGAATATTCTGCAGAGTTGCAATAAAAAGAAGCCTTTTCATTTAAGTGGTCAAGTGGTTTAGCCCTTGTGTTGTCTTATAAATTTTGGGTAATTATATATGTTTGTGGGCATAACAAAATTGACCATTTCATAAAGAATGAAGTAATCATTAATTTTACACTTATTTTTTGCATTCATGGTCAACAGACCACATTTACATGAATTATACCTAATTTCTATGTAAAATGAGGATATACGATTAGTTGTTTTGGATTATAACAGACTGGTATAATCAATTCCATTTAATTTATAGAATCAAATCATAACAGGAGTTATCTCAGGACACTTTACAGATAGAGTAGGTCTAGACCACATGTATAATTTATAATAACCCAACAATTTATAATAACCTAACAATTCCAGTGACTCCCCTCAAGAGCATGTATAAATGTGTAAAAGTGACAGGGGTGAGGAAAAACTCCCTTTTTAGGAAGAAACCTTGGACAGACCCAGGCTCTTGGTAAGTAGGTGTGTGTGTGTGTGTGTGTGTATGTGTGTATGTGTGTATGTGTGTATGTGTGTGTGTGTGTGTGTGTGTGTGTGTGTGTGTGTGTGTGTGTGTGTGTGTGTGTGTGTGTGTGTGTGTGCATGCACATACTTGTAAATATGTATGTGTCCTATGTGTTTATCTTCTGTAAAGCTCAATAGTGCCCTATTGCACTACCAGGTTAAAATTCGCCCAGGAAGACCATAACTGCTATAAAATTGAATAAAACACCCCAAATTGTATGAAATGTGTGAATATTAATTTACTTGCAAAGAGCATGGAAGGGAACAATACATGTTATTTTTGGTTAATTTGGTTGAAAGAAACCCATATTTCTTATAGAAAACTTTGAAAACATGACACATTTAACACGAAGACAACACAAGTGTTAGATGCCTTTTTACTGGCTGGTGTAAGATTAGAGTAACTAGTCAATAACTGCCACACATAGGCTAATAATAGATGAATGTAGATTTCATGTGATTTTAAAATTATTATTAAATAATGAAATACTTTATATAACCCTAAATAGCTAACTTAAGCCTAATCTGACAAGCTACAGGCAAACAATGTATTCATAAAAAGCCTCGTTCTTCTGGCAGTTATTACAGCTCTCATGCTTTTATTTTGACACGTTAATGTTACTTCCTGTCCAGAGCGGGTCCGTGTACTTTTTCGTTCATTCGATTTTCATTTCATAATCAGACTTAAAAAACAAAAAACGAATGGTTATTTGATTTTCGTTTTAAAATACAACAATTGAAATCGAAATACAAGGCATTTTTTTCCTTTTCATGGTCAAAAGGGGATGGGAGAAATTAAAAATATGCTGTGATTTTCATTTTCTATTTCATATAACAAAAATAAAATCACTCGGAAATAGAAATGAAAAAAGGTTTGTTTTTTCATATTCAGAGACCGGATGTTGTCATTTCCAAGGCAACAGCGCCAGCCTAGCCTACCAGTGTTGCTTTCAGCCCAGGCTAAAATTACTTTGGAAACCTGTGCTCTTGATAATGCTTGGGGGGGGATTTTATTTCATAATGCCACATGTATTTATTCCCCTCTCTCCCTGCCTCCCTCTGACTCTCTGTCTCTACCCGCCGCAGACAACTTCGCCCCAAGAGAGTCGAACCAGCTGAGGAAACAGACTTTCAGTTCACGGCTGTAACGTTACCGTTACGCCACCGTTAACAATCCCAAACGTTCTGTTGCTGATCTGGCAGAGTCACCGGCGGTTCGGGATCAGATCATGGGGATCAGACCTCCGGTGCTGGGTCTATTCTAATATTAGCTGCTGCTGCAGCTAGCAGCTAGCCACCAGCCCTGTGACCTCGGTCCCCGTGGTTCGCCCCCCAGTGCTGACTGACTCTGGTCCGTCTGCAGAGCTGCGTTACCCGCTCTAGCTGAGCTGGGAATCTGCCGCGCTCGTGATTTATTCATATTTTATTTTATTTGCAGATAGTGATATGCTATGATGCACTGATGTCAGGCAGGCTTGCTGCTGCTTTTAGTCTGAGTCTGTGAGATAACCAAACTTCCTTTAAATATAACGTGCATATAAATAGATGGAATAAATAAAAGTCCCTCGAAATACATAGTAAAACATACATGTATTTAGGCTATTGAACTATTATGACTAAAGCCTGTATTTCATGATCTATTTCATAGCCATATGTAAATTTATGTAAAGGGGGGCAAAAAACGGAAGTTATAGGCTACAGATTCCCTCAGCAGCAGCCGGGACATTCTAAAACGCTTAACGTGAAAAAGCTTAACTTTAATGTACCTAAACAATGATCAATCAAATATCAGTCAGTTATCAGTCAGATAACGTCCATAACGACTTTGGGTTAGATTTTTTGATCACTGTTTATAAACAGTGATCAAAAAATCGCTTAACGTGAAAAAGCTTAATGGTTAACCACGTTAAGCTTTTTCCTTACAATTTCCCTTAATGAAGCAGAAACCCTTAATGTCAGCTAACGTCCATAATAATTGTACTTTGGGTTAGATTTTTAGTTTTTCAGTGGTTATGAGGAGCAATATGAGAGAGACATTTGGTAATCCTTGATCATTGCTCATTGATCATAGAGCGGGTAACGCCAGAGTCAGTCCCGGGGAGGCGAACCGCGGGGACCGAGGTCACAGGGCTGGTGGCTAGCTGCTAGCTAGCTGCAGCAGCAGCTAATATTAGAATATTAGACCCAGCACCGGAGGTCTGATCCCCATGATCTGATCCCGAACCCCCGGTGACTCTCTGCCAGATCAGCAAGCTTAACGGCAGCAACAGAACGTTTGCTGGGATTGTTAACGGTGGCGTAACGGTAACGTTACAGCCGTGAACCGAAAGTCTATTTGCTCCGCTGGTTTCGGCTGTATCGGGCGGTGTCGTAGTGCCAGAGACAGGGAGGCAGGGAGAGAGGGTAATAAATACATGTGACATTATGAAATAAAATCCCCCAAAGGATTATCAAGAGTATAGCTAGCTAGGTTTCCAAAGTAATTTTGGCCTGGGCGCAAACACTGTTAGGCTGGGCTTGGCGCTTTGGAAATGACAACATTCCGGTCTCTGAATATGAAAAAACAAGCCTTTTTTCGTTTCTGTTTTCGAGTGATTTTATTTTTGTTATATAAAATAGAAAATGAAAATCACAACATTTTTTAATTTCTCCCATCCCATTTCGACAATGAAAAAGAAAAAACGCATTGTATTTCAATTTCAAATGTCGTGTTTTAAAACGAAAATCAAATAACCATTCGTTTTTTGTTTTTTAATACCTGTTTATGAAATGAAAATCGAATGAACGAAAAAGTACACGGACCGGAGCGCATGGGTTTAGTCAACTTTTGACTTAACACGTAAGACCAAAATAACATTATAAACGAGACCTGTGTTCCATCAGATTTTCAATGATTATGCAAATTATAAAAATGAGCCCATAGGTCCAGGTACCGTTCGTTCATTTGTTTTTGCTGTCACATATGAAATCGAAAAAACGAGAAAACAACTCCTTTTTCCGTTTTTCCATTTTTTTAGAAAAACGAAAAATCGAAATTATGACTTGATTTTTGGTTTTCCCGTTCTTGTACGGAAATCAGAAAAACCACTTGATATTCCGATTTTCCCCTGTGGGTGGTGCTAAATCTGATTGGCAGGATATGCATTCATTGTTTTTCAAATTAAGAGTTTACCCACACTTTATTTGTTAGCCTGTAAAATTAATAGTCTATATGTAAAATTAATAGTCTATATGCATGCTTTTTGTCACCCAATTATTTGGCTTAACTGACTGAAAACATCTATTGAAATAGCCTAAATGTAAACATGTTCACGCATTGACAGACAAAAGGCACAATCTATTTTTGTAGGATAGATAGATAGATAGATAGATAGATAGATCGATCGATCGATCGATCGATAGATAGATCGATAGATAGATAGATACTTTATTGATCCCCAAGGGGAAATTCAAGGTTCCAGTAGCTTAAAGACATCACACACAACATACACATACATCACTAACAGGATCATAAAAAAGCAACTCCACATGAATAGCATAGACAATGAAATAAAAAATACTAAATAAATAAAAAAAATCCACATGACTGTACTAAGGGATGTATAAGCATGAGACGCCTCTGAGACTGACCCTGTGATTCAGTATGAGAGTGTGTGTCATGGTGGTAGTGCAAATAGGTCCAATAGTGCGAGGATAAAGTCTAGAGACCAGCATTAAATATGGACAATATAAGAGATCAAAAGTCAATATTAGAGGTTTGAAGTATTAGGGTTACAGCCATTGTTCATGTATTAAGTTATGTTAGACCTCAGTCCAGGCTGGGAGGGAGGGAGGGATTGTGCATATATGGGCTAATATAGCCAGTAAACAGTGTAAACAGTAAACAGTGGGCCAGTGGACAGTCAGTACATAACTGTTATTGTAGGAGGTAGTGGAAGTGGTGGAGAGGGAGGAGAGGCAGACAGACTATGCAGAGAAGTCTCTCTCTCCTCTTCTCTTTAGTGAAGCATTGTAGAGTTGTATGGCCCTGGGGACAAATTACTTTAATGCGTTAGCATACAGCTACATAATAGTTATAATAGAGTATGCTAACGTTAGATTGTAGTGGAACGAAGCAGCACTTTCTAAGGTCAAAAATCGCAGATAAAGGGTTCTGAACCAAACACTACCCAATCGGACATGTTTCAGCAGGAATGTGACCCGGAATTGGGGAGAATTTAACAACACTACCAGCTAAGATGACATGTTTAGCCGTCTAGTACGTAGCTACTATAGTGGTATAGCAGTGGTCGTTGGAAGAGCTGTCATTCCGTCTTCGAAGGACACTTAGGTACGCTTACACTTCATCGCATTAATAATATACAGTCTATGGTTATTAGTCTTGATTGTTTGTATGACTATTGTATAAGAAAGATTTATTAAAAAATAAAGTTGTGATGTTTGGTTGCTGTTGGTCGTCATGTGTTTCAACACATGCGTGGTCCAAATCGCACAGGGACTGAGCCTTGTTCCACGCAAGCCCAACACAGTCCAACTTTTTCCTGAATGCAGATACTTTATCATGTTCCAAAAAGACATGGCACTCCTTTCCATAGATCATTTTATTATTTTTTATATTTTTTAGATATTCCCCTGCTTTTTTTACGCCTACTACACTAACCTTTTCTCAGAGTCTCTCTCTTTTTCCAAAGTGACAGATAAAATCTCTTACTTTTGACCTAAACAGGTGTTACTTTATGTGAATGTATACATTTTTAAATGGTTTCTTTAACAAATGTCCTTGGTAACTTTGGCCCAAAGTAATCTGTGATAAACAGTATTATGTTTCATCTGATTATTTATTATCGTCAAATTAATCCAGCAATTATGATTTTTAGTTCTCGATCGAATTTAACCCTCATGCCCTCCTTAAAAAAACGTACTCTCGAAACCTTTGAGGCAAAAATGTCCACGCACACAAAAACTGTTATTAAATCATCATATATCAATATTTTTTCTGCTTTTTTTTCATAAATCACTTAAACAACTTCTAACCTAATCAAAACTACCAAACATTCAATCATTTTCAGGATTTTAACCCTTTAAATGCCAGTTTATGTATTTGAAGTATTTCATTTTTTATTACAAAAAAACACAAAAAATGTTTTTTTTTCCAGATAATGAATAATATCTAGATGGGGCTTTGGTGGGGATTAGAGGCTTGGATATGTCAAAGATAAGCAACAAAACTTATTTGATTGCATTAGTATTTTTTATGTAGTTCCAGATACTCCCTCTGGACACCTTCGAGGCAAAAATGGTCCCATTGACTTCCATTATAACCACATGTTTTGATCTCACTGCCTTTACAGTATAAAACCATGCATTCTGTAATGTCAGCATTTCATTTGGAAGAAAACTAGTCATATTTGACATTACAGGTTCACGCAAACTCACACACACACACACACACACACACACACACACACACACACACACACACACACACACACACACACACACACACACACAGAGCTCCATAATATAACTATAATTTCGCATCACGGGCTACAAGGCCAAAATGGTTGAATCTGGTGAAATACTGTAAAAATGTCAAATATGACTAGTTTTCTTCCAAATGAAATGCTGACATTACAGAATGCATGGTTTTATACTGTTAAAGGCAGGGAGATCAAAACATGTGGTTATAATGGAAGTCAATGGGGCCATTTTTGCCTCGAAGGTGTCCAGAGGGAGTATCTGGAATTACATAAAAAATACTAATGCAATCAAATCAGTTTTGTTGCTTATCTTTGACATATCCAAGCCTCTAGTCCCCACCAAAGCCCCATCTACATATTATTCATTATATGGGAAAAAAATCATTTTTTGTGTTTTTTTTTATAAATAATTACATACTTCAAATACATAAACTGGCATTTAAAGGGTTAAAATCCTGAAAATGATTGAATGTTTGGTGGTTTTGATTAGGTAAGAAGTTGTTTAAGTGATTCATGAAAAAAAAGCAGAAAACAATATTGATATATGATGATTTAATAACAGTTTTTGTGTGCGTGGACATTTTTGCCTCGAAGGTGTCCAGAGGGTACAAAATGAATCATTTAAGTATAAAAGACATGTAAGAGTAAAAAACACTGGATTTAAAAAATTTGGCTGAAAAGAAGGTTTCCTACAAAATGTCATGCCATAAGAAGTAACAGCAAAAATGATCACAAAATGAAAAAAAAAACTTGAGAAAAATGTACAAAAATGACCGAAGAGGGCATGAGGGTTAAGATGTATAAGCTCAGATCAATGAGGCATGTGGGCCATAAATAACAAATAGACAAAACAAGAATTTAAGTTAATAAAAACATCTAAAACAAAGAATAAATGTATTATTTAAATTTGTATGATGAGTATTAATGGAACGGTCATTTTGTCAGTCATGACAGACTGAGAAAGTAATTTGTCCCCAGGGCCAGACAACTCTACAATGCTTCACTAAAGAGAAGAGGAGAGAGAGACTTCTCTGCATAGTCTGTCTGCCTCTCCTCCCTCTCCACCACTTCCACTACCTCCTACAATAACAGTTATGTACTGACTGTCCACTGGCCCACTGTTTACTGTTTACACTGTTTACTGGCTATATTAGCCCATATATGCACAATCCCTCCCTCCCTCCCAGCCTGGACTGAGGTCTAACATAACTTAATACATGAACAATGGCTGTAACCCTAATACTTCAAACCTCTAATATTGACTTTTGATCTCTTATATTGTCCATATTTAATGCTGGTCTCTAGACTTTATCCTCGCACTATAGGACCTATTTGCACTACCACCATGACACACACTCTCATACTGAATCACAGGGTCAGTCTCAGAGGCGTCTCATGCTTATACATCCCTTAGTACAGTCATGTGGATTTTTCATTGGATTTTTTTATTTATTTAGTATTTTTTATTTCATTGTCCATGCTATTCATGTGGAGTTGCTTTTTTATGATCCTGTTTGTGATGTATGTGTATGTTGTGTGTGATGTCTTTAAGCTACTGGAACCTTGAATGGGGATCCCATGGGGATCAATAAAGTATCTATCTATCTATCTATCTATCTATCTATCTATCTATCTATCTATCTATCTATCTATTTTTGACTGGGAACAAAAAATTGGTTAACATGACTTTGAACACAACAGGATTAAACAATGAAATGGGTCTTCTCTCCTACAAAAATAGATTGTGCCTTTTGTCTGTCAATGCGTGAACATGTTCATTTAGGCTATTTCAATAGATTTTTTCAGTCAGTTAAGCCAAATAATTGGGTGACAAAAAGCATGCATATAGACTATTAATTTTACATATAGACTATTAATTTTACAGGCTAACAAATAAAGTGTGGGTAAACTCTTAAGTTGAAAAACAATGAATGCATATCCTGCCAATCAGATTTAGCACCACCCACAGGGGAAAATCGGAATATCAAGTGGTTTTTCTGATTTCCGTGCAAGAACGGGAAAACCAAAAATCAAGTCATAATTTCGATTTTTCGTTTTTCTAAAAAAACGGAAAAACGGAAAAAGGAGTTGTTTTCTCGTTTTTTCGATTTCATATGTGACAGCAAAAACAAATGAACGAACGGTACCTGGACCCCCATATTCTCGCTCTTGGGTTAAAACGGAAAAATGAATAACAAAAAAACAACAGTTGAAAAACGAGCAGTTTTCCAGTTAATTTTTTAATTTGTATGGACATTGGAAAAACGAGAAAACGGAGCTCATAGTTTTGTTTTTCCATTTTTGGTTTGAAACCCGTTTTTTTTGTTTTTGGTTTAAAACGAAAAACGGATTATACTTTAGGGCCCTGACCGTCCACCTCACACAAACTTCCTTCTCCCATTCTCTCTCTTTACCAACACACACACACACACACACACACACACACACACACACACACACACACACACACACACACACACGGTTCTCAGTGTAGGCACCAGGGACCCAAAGTTAAATTAACATTGGTCTACCAAAGGGATCTACTAGGACCACTGAAATTCTAAAGACTGAAAACCACTGATTTACATACATTCTAATCCTTTAAAACTAAATAAAATGAAAATAAAATAAAAGAAATAACCTTTTTTTTTGGACACCCGGTGTCAAAGACCAAACCTCATTAGATTAGGCAGTGAGGGAAATTCATTCTTCAATCAAGGTCTTTCCCCACCACAAGGTCCAGCAGAAAATAGAAAAGGTATAGAAAAATACCAACAGCAAGACAAAAGACACAGCATGGCTCATTTTTTGCATGTGTTATAGCACAGCCTTTCTCAAACTTTTTTTGTGCCAAGGCCCAGTAATGTTTGGCCCTCGTCCTCTGTGCCCATGCGTCCATTTTATGAGACATTTAATTAATTATTTAATTATTTAGAGATGCACAGAGGTTAGAGATGCACAATAGTGACCCAAAGTTTCCCAGTATCCCCCCCACCCCGGTGAGTTGGCACAAACATCTGGACCAGTCACAGCTGCATGGCCTGGCAACCAAATGGAATAGGTTTTGTTTCAAAATTTTGTGAGGAGACATATAATTTTGAGCATTAAACACTGGATTTTTATGTACCTATATCTACCCTTTTTTTACATCAATTTATGCTGGAAACAATTGAAAATATAGAAAAATACGGCCCTCAGGCATTCTGTATTACTTTCAGCTATTCTCTAGTCTAGTAGAATGTAATAGAACTTTTTCTAATTTAACGTCATCTCTCTGAGTCAACAATTTACTTTTCCCTCCTCTTTTGCGTCTTTTGTTGGGGAAGTAAATCTCTTTAAATGTGCATGTGGCACTTATTCATGTAAATCATACAATAATTCATTTTAATTAATTTATAAACCCCTGGACTTCAATAGCTCAGATATGTTACATCAGATTTCTGCTCATGTTTACAACTTTGTGCACATTCAAAATATAACTCCTCCCATCTGTGTTCTCCGAGATTTGGAGAGTTGTAATATAGTCTGCTGTGCATGTTATTGCTCCGCTGATATGGTAGTATCTCATTCAGACCGTCTGACAGACACAGAGGCCCATTTAGGTCTCTGGTCTCTGACAAAGCTGTACGCTGCTCTTCATCAGAGGTAGAGCACGGATGCAACACGTCACTGCCCACAGCAGAGCGAGTCCACTAAAATTAACTGAAGTTGCTACACTTACCAGCCGCGCTGCTCACCTCTATTTTTACAGAGAGAGTGGACACAAAGCAACAGACGGGTCTGTAATACTCAAAGCATACCTGAACCCGGGGAAATGCGCTTGGGATGGCTCGTGAAGAAATGTTCTCACATTTGCGACATTTCAAAAATTCCAGACAGGGAGCGCTCCTTGCAACCCCTCTCACCGTCTCTGAAAGCATAACTAGTCGATCACGAGCGGCTCAATAGGTAGATCTATAGATAAACTCATCTTTCAGGCATTTGACCGACCGGGTTGCAAAAATGTTTTCCTACTATGGCCACACCAAGACCCGCCCTTCAATAGCATTCACACACTATTGGCCAGGCGTCCTATCCCCTGACCAATCAGCTATCCTAACCTTAACCACTCAAGGTGAAATGCCTAACCCCAACCAATCGAGCTGCTTCTTAGGGCGGGTCTTGGCGTGGCCATAGTGGGATTCGTAATTTTGCGACCGGGTTGACACCATTGACATATATATAAGGTTGACACTTCAGCGTGAGAAATCGGGGGTGTGAGCGTGTGAAACCAATCAAATGCGTGTGTCTCACGGCCAATGCGTGAGAGTTGGCAGCTCTGAGGAAAGTATTGAGTGATTGTATTTTAAATGAGCACAAGTAAAGTAGAACTGACGTAACAGCTGTTATATATGTTAACGTTTATTTTCAAGTTTTATTTTGAGGGTCTTTTAAAGTTGACATGCTGTCTCAGCTAGCGGTTAGCCGAATTAGCTGTTAGCTAAACTAACGTTAGCTTAACTGTGGAGGCTAACGGCAGACCGCTGCAATCAGCTAGCGGTTAGCCAAATTAACCGTTAGCTAAACTAACGTTAGCTTCCCGGTGGAGGCTAACGGCAGACCGCTATAATCACCTAGCGGTCCACCGAAATTAACCGTTAGCTAAACTAACGTTAGTTTCCTGGTGGAGGCTAACGGCAGACCGCTATAATCACCTAGCGGTCCGCCGAATTACCTATTAGCTAACTAACGTTAGCTGGAGGCTAGCGTGTGAACATCTTGCGCATGCGCAGAACGGATCGTGCAGGTGGAAGCGGTGCCGTTATAACAATTCCGTTATTATATATATGACAATGGTTATTCCAAGGTGGTGGTGGAATGAACGCAGCATTATCATCTGCGCCTACGTCATGGCATACGTGTCATCTTGCACATGCGCAGAACGGATCGTGCCGGTGGAACCAAGGGGGTAAGCTTCGCTTCTGAACGCGAACCTCCGATGGCGCCATTTTGTTGCTACAAAGGTATCACGTCTTGTTAGCATTCCACTGACCGCCATTTTTTTTTTACGTCACTTGACTGCGAATAACTTTACATCTGAAGCGTTTAAAGACTCTATTTGTCCATTGTTTAGTTCTAAAGAAACACGACAATGTATAAAAGGCTCCATTACCTTGTACCTCACGTTATGGCTCCGTAGCAGACGCTTTTGTAAAAATAGGCTAACGATTGTGTCATAACCACGAGACTTACTGTCACACAGTAGAGGAATTACCGTATAGTACAGGAGAAGCTCGCAGGCAGTTTCGACTTACATGAGCTGTTTAGGTTTAATTACGAATGTTAACTAGCTATCACGCACACAGATGTATGGACACACAGATGCACAACTCAGGTACGTAAAATGCCAAAAAAAACAGTTTATTGGAGACTCAATAAACTCACAAGCAAAGGTGTCAAAATCGGCAGGCAAACAGGGTAATCCGAAAAACAGGCAGTGGTCAAAATCCAGGGAAACAACAAACTACAAAACAGGACACTAGGAACACGCTTGAAGGCTGAACACAAAGGAAGCAGACGATCTCGCACTGGGGTAAGGGAAAGACTGACCTTAAATACACAAAACAGGTGAGACAATGAGACACAGGTGCAGCACATTAGGGCGGGGATATGTAATCACAATGGAGGGAAAAAGACAAACAGGAAGGGAACAAGAACACTAACAGAAACCTTCAAAATAAAACCAGACATGGAAAGAACCTACAACAGTGAGAACAAAACGTAACACAATAACTCGACACAGGAGCAGGCATGACAGTAGCATGTTAGTGATCAATAATTAGCCTGTGCTTATGTTATCTCCTTACATATACCTACACTCTCCGTCTCTGTAAGATTGGGAATAATTGAGATTTCTCTCGGCACAGCTACCAGAAGACTTCACACTTTCAGACAGGTTGCTCACGTCACATTTACGTTGTCTCTGTCAGTTGGAGGCTGCGCAGTAAAGGAAGAGATCACCGGAAAAGTGACTTCTAATAGCCTTCACTGGTCTCCGTCCAGAGCAACGGGGTCTATTGGTCCATTAATATATATGTCAATGGGTGGAACGGATCGGGTACTGACAGCATGCCAAACGTGACTGTGTCCCGGGTAAATTGACCGGTGGAAAACAGCGCAGACGGAAGGTTCCAGTGATCAACTTAAAGGGTTTATTATTGTTTAAAATGTCACTATTTTGACATATTATTTAGAGTTTTTTCGTAGCACCTTTTATTAGAGATATGAACTAGTTATTCTGAGATACTATGTCATTATTTTGAGATTTTAACTATGTTTTCTAGCTGTTTATCATTCGTAACAATCCTTGTTTCAGACTGGTGGAAACAAAACATCTATGTTTCTTCACTTTGTCTGTTTTGTCTGTTAGATTTCTTCTAAATCCACCAAATAATAAGTGTTATTGTCAGTAATCAGCAGGGAAAGTTTCATTCTGATATTGGTTAGTGTTTCCCCTTAAAATCTTTGTTAACCTCAAATCGGAGAGGCAGTGGCAGCAAAAACTGTCCTGTCCTGTTAGTACAGTAGTGTCCTGAGGAGTGTCCCGGGACAGTCCGATACTGTCCTGTGACTCTCAGACACTGTCCTGTGACTCCATGACTGTCCCGGGACAGTCAGACACTGTCCTGTGACACCCAGACACTGTCCCGGGACAGTCATGGGAGTCACAGGACAGTGTCTGGGAGTCACAGGACAGTGTACAGGACAGTGTCTGACTGTCCCGGGACAGTCATGGAGTCACAGGACAGTGTCTGGGTGTCACAAGACAGTGTCTGACTGTCCCGGGACACTCCTCAGGACACTACTGTACTAACAGGACAGGACAGTTTTTGCTGCCATTGCTGCTGGGTTCAGTTTAGTCCGGACTAATAATAATAATAATAATAATAATAATAATAATAATAATAATAATAATAATAATAATAATAAGCAACAGAAGACCAGGGGCCTATTGCACAAGAGTAGAATAAAGAAATCCAGGATAACTGAAAAAGCGCAGCTTGACTTAGTGTGATCCGCTCATCGCGGCTTAATCGGTTGCACGTTTGCCGAGCCAGGATCAGTAGGTGAAGCTATGTCAGCCAGGAGCAGATAGCTGGGATAAGTGCACGTTCACGGATTTCTTAAATAGACCACGGTATCGATCACAGATTTACTGATGCAGAAATGGAGAAGACGTGTTCAGCATATGTTTCACCCGCTGAGCAGCAGCTTCTAATGGAAATTTACGAGGAGGTGAAACATATAATATGCAAAAAGGGAAATACGGCTGTTATCAAACGGAAAAAAAAGCCCGACAGACTATAGCGGACCGACTGAATACGTATGGATTTTAAAAAAATCGACTTAGTCACTCCACGTTTTAATTGTTTTAATATGCATGTTTTATGTGTTGGTTTTATTGCTGTATCTGTTTTTATGTGCTAAATGTGCTGGTTTTAGTGTAAAGTGTCTTTGAGTAGCCTAGCCTGTAAAGCACTATAAAAATAAAAAAATCTTGTTCCTGGGAAGGACTAGGCTTAATTTCAAAGCTTATTCATAATGCGAGAATATGTTTTACAACCATATGCACAAATCTCCATAAGCTATGTCTAATTCTGAATATCTTTCTACAATTAATGTTCATACAGAACAAGCATGACTGGACAAAAACTAGAAAAAAAGTGACTTCAATACACACTGTAAGCATATAGCCTGTTGTTATTCATGTTTTTTTATTCTCACTCCCAAGCGCCAAGATGACAAGTGACAGCACCAAAATAAAATGATTAAGAAGATTTGTGGCATTCCAACACATTTTTACTCCCATTTGGTAAAAAAGGACGTTTGATCAGGTGCCATTGTCGTCGTTATTGATGCAAAAAGTCCGCTTTTAGAGTCCGCTGCACGGTGTGGGAGGACCCCCCTGCCCCCCCGCCTCCCCGCGTTGCACGGGCGGGGGCACACTTCACGGAGACAGCAGCGGAGGAAAAGCCCATTTCCTCCGTATCGTCCCACTTTTTACCATTACCATCTCAACAACTGCAGTAGTAGGATTTAAATCAAACTCGTGACAGCAATAGTGACAAGTAATGCATGTTGGAATAACAATGACAATGACAATGGAATAACTGTTAAACACGTTTATTTCGGATCCGAGCGTCAGCTAATTTAACACATCAGACTCCAGGATTAATCTTAGCCTGCCTGTTAGCCTGCTCTGGACCAGGCTAGCTGCAAAGAATAAATCGCCATGGTTACTTGGCTGGGTTTAATTCAACCTGCTTTTGTGCAACCAAGTCAAAGCTAAATTCATCCAGGATAACCTGAATATCCCGGCTTAATCCCTTATCCTGGTTTTGTGCAATACCCCTCTGGGGCCTGTTGCACAAAAGTAGAATAAAGAAATCCAGGATAACTGAAAAAGTGCAGCTTGACTTAGTGTGATCCACTCATCACGGCTTAATCGGTTGCACGTTTGCCGAGCCAGGATCAGTAGGTGAAGCTATGTCAAGCCAGAGGCCTGGGGTCCGTTCAGGAAGGAGGTTTAACAAACTCTGAGTGTAACCCTGATGTCTGAGTTGATTTACCCTGAGATGGGAAACTCTGAGTTTTTGATTCCAGAACAGCTGATCTGAGTTGGTTCAATCAACTCGGAGTATGTTCACTCAGGGTTACGCGCGTGCACATATGGCAGTATGAATGGAGCCCTGATTCTACGATTCACCATGGTAACAACCACAAACAAACGGGTCGGCGGAAATACTCATGCGCACAAACAGCGAGTTTGAACCTTCTTATATACTGTCTATGGTTTGAACATGCATTTCGTTAAAAAAGGCTGCTGCTGCAAAAGAGAGAGAATTGGTGTGGGAGAAAATTGCTGCTCGAGTCAATGCATACGCATTAACAGTGTATTAATTTCATATTTAATCACAGTTAACTTATATTAGGCTACTGGTGAAAACTGGAATTGTATTACACCTATAATTTTATTCAGGTGCAATCCTGCGGGCGAGAAAGTAAACTATACTAATCCCATTCTGAGGCTGCAGCACCATGATCATTAACAGAATTATAAGTATGATCATTTATTTCTTTTTAATGGATCTCTCTGGTTTGTGTCCAGGGAACACGTTTAAAAAAACGTTTTCAGAGCGATCACTTTTCTGACGGCTCATACAGTGGCTTTACTATTACAGTATGATCCGCTGCTGTTTTAAAGAAAACTGCCGTTTGCAAAAAACATAATGCGACACACAGAATCTGCTGGGATGTTAAAGCCTGTCCACGATGTTGAACTAGTGGAAGGATAAGGTATCTACATATCTAATAGACTGTGATAGAATACACCTCTCAAATCGGTTATGTGGAAATGAAAAACATCTATAGTCGGGACTCAATATCATCTCCCGACGTAAACTCTGAATTAATACAGCTTTTTCATCAACGGGATCGTCGACAAAAGGAGATGACATGTTTGAGAAAAAAAACATCTTTTTTATTATTTAATTTTATAGTCTGCCTAACATAAACCAATAAGTTTTTTTTTATTTTATTTTTTTATTTTTTTTATTCATGCAGATAACAAACTGCATTAAAATGCGCCTGATACAGACTGAATGAATGAGGAAATGAGTTTCCCCTCCCTCTGAGAGGGAGGAGAATGAGAGAAACTCGAGGTTTCTTGAAGAAAACCTGCTCCCGACCAGGTTAGGTTCACAGACTCAGTTACCATAGTAACTGACTCCGAGGTTAAGTTACCTCTCTTTCTGGAACGGAAAACCCAGAGTTTCCCTCATCTCAGGGTTAACCAACTCAGAATTTTCACTAAACCTGCTTTCTGGAACGGGCCTCTGAACTATGAAGCAGGATTTGGCGTTAACGAGCTAACTTCAGGCTCAACCCAGGATTTTCTGTACTACGAAGGTGGATTAGTTGTTATCGGGTTCAATCGCCGTGGTAACTCATGCTGAACACCTAACCTGGTCGGGAGCAGGTTAAGTTGGAGATCAGAGATCAACCGGTGTTAAAGCACCGCCTACTGACCAATCAATAGATTGATAACGGCATCACCGTTCTTAAAGAAGATCAGGCGGAGCTCGGTGCAGAGAGAGAGAGAGAGAGAGAGAGAGAGAGAGAGAGAGAGAGAGAGAGAGAGAGAGGGGGGGGGGGGGGGGGGGGGGGGAGGGGAGAGGGGGGGGGGGGGGTGCGCTCATAAAAGTTAAAACATTTAGAGACCGACAACCCCCTTAACATTCCCTGATGGGTATTTTTATGAAATATATATATTTTAATGGGAGGGAATTACATATATTACAAGCTTCTTGAGCCGTGTGTTGCCAATGCGCATATCGGTTTGAATTATGTTTTTATATTTTTTATTTGCTCTCACGATCGCTTCCCATTGCCGGGGTTGCAACTGAAATAACAGGCTAAAGCAACGGCAGTTTATGGAAAGCACAAGTGTAATTATGGTCAGATCTTGGTCCTGACTGATGGGGAAGTGATATTGATAAGAGTAATTTACGCATCTACAGCGTGATCGGCAATTTATTGTTTTTGCCAGCTTTCCTTCCTGTTTTAGGAAGCAGTGACTGGATTGTGTTTTGCCTGTAAAACCGAGTCTGTGTTCTTCATATTTATGTAGAATTATAATTTGCTCTTCTTATGTAAAATATGCGGCTATGGTAGATGTTTGTGATTGGTTGTGCTGATCAAACCCCGCCTCTTTTATGTGAACGCACGCGCCGCTGGATTGGGAAACCCTGGGTTGACTGAACTAGTTGATAACCACCGTCGTAATACAGGTTATGCGGGACCGAGGTTGTTCGGTTTGGTGAAGCCGGATTACTGAAAGAAATCCAGGACATGTTGATCTTGCTTCGAAGTCCAGGCCTCAGGAGCAGATAGCTGGGATAAGTGCACGTTCACGGCTTTCTTAAATAGACCACGGTATCGATCACAGATTTACTAATGCAGAAATGGAAAAGACGTGTGCAGCATATGTTTCACCCTCTGAGCAGCAGCTTCTAATGGAAAATTACGAGGAGGTGAAACATATAATATGCAAAAAGGGAAATACGGCTGCTGTTACCAGACAGAGAGAAAAAGCCCGACAAACAATAGCGGACCGACTGAATACGTATGGATTTTAAAAAAAATCTACTTAGTCACTCCACGTTTTTACAAAGTTGTACATTCTGTTTTAATTGCTTTAATTTAATATGCTTGTTTTATGTGTTGGTTTTATTGCTGTATCTGTTTTTAAAATGTGCTGGTTTTACACTAAAGTGTCTTTGAGTAGCCTGTAAAGCACTATATAAATAAAATGTATGATTATTTAGCCTACTTTGCCTTAAAAGTGAGCAGAGGGAATTCTTGTTCCTCGGGAAATTTACCCTAAGGACTAGGCTTCATTTCAAACCCTTATTCATAATGCAACAATATGTTTTACAACCATATGCACCAATCTCTACAAGCTATCTCTAAATCTAAATATATTTCTACAATTAATGTTCATGTGACTTCAATACACACTGTAAGCATATCTGTAAAACAATGTAGCCTATTATTATTCATGTTTTTTTTCTCACTCCCAAGCTCGAAGATGACAAGTGACAGCACCAAAATAAAATGATTAAGAAGCTTTGTGGCATTCCAACACATTCTCACTCCCATCTGGTAAAAATGGACGTTTGGTCAGGTGCCTGTTGTCCTCGTTATTGACGCTAAAAGTCCGCTTTTAGAGTCCGCTGCACGGTGTGGGAGGACCCCCCTGCCTCCCCCCGCCTCCCCGCGTTGCACGCACTGTAAACCCGAATAAGTTACCAGAACTCAAAAAAAGTGAGGCAATCAGTTGCCTCACTTTTTTTAAGTTGATTAACTTAAAAGTCAAAATTTTCCGAACTTAAAAGGTTGGTTGAATTGCTACTTGTACCTTTTGATAACAGTTAAATTAAAAGTGCTCATTTAGCTCAACTCAAATATTTGCAGCTAATATGACTTAGTTTTCTGTTAAGGGAACTCAATTATTTTCAGTTATTATGACTTACAGTTTTGAGTTTTCAAACCACAGGAATAAGTTCACAGAACTTTAAAAAATAAGTACACAACCACACAATTTTTATGTTAATAAAACTCAATGTTTATTAGTTTGTTTTGTCATTGTTTTAAGTACACATTAGTCAAATATGTTGAGTTTGTTTCACTAAAAAACATGTGATTCAAAACTTAAAAATTTTTAGGCAACCGGATTGCCCTAACTTACATTAAGTTTAACTAACTTAATATATCTAAAAGTCGTGAACGTCTGCTTTTGAACAGTTACATGTTAAAATGAAATAGAAAAACATTTATAAATTAAAATAAAAAATAATTTTAAAATATACTTTAATTGTATATTAAATAAATAAATAAATTTGAGAGATTTTTAAGAAGAAAAACTCAAAATTCTCTGATCCTATCCTTCCAAATGTGTTCCTGGTCACTTAAACGAACACGCCGACTTAATGGGACTTTGTCTTATTCACCGTATCCTCCAGAGTTAGAGAAGTCCATAAATACCCTTCTCATCTCAGTGTGTGTTGTAACTCTGTCTGGCGCACCCACTGCTAGCTTCCATTTAGCACATGTTGTACAAATCACAACATGTAAATAGGAAAATGATGGCGTTATTTTGTCACTTATTAGGAGCATAGATGGAGCCAGATACCTCCAGGATCTGTGCTAAGCTAGGCATGGGTGCGTCAGACAGAGATACGACACGCACAGAGATGAGAAGCGTATGTATGGACTTATCTAACTCTGGGGGATACTGTGAATAAATCCCAATAAGTACCGTATTTTCCGGACTATAAGTCGCACTTTTTTTTCCTACTTTGGCTGGTCCTGTGACTTGTGCGACTTGTATATCAAAATATATATAATTTAACATGTTTTTAAATGTTAATTCATACTGAACACATTACCATTTACAGCCGCAAGAGGGCGCTCTATGCTTGTGACAACTAGAATGCTGCTCCTAAAGACAACTGAGAAAGAGAAAAGAGATAAACTGCAGGTAGTAAAATATGTGCAGCAGAAAGAAAGTTTGTGAAACAAGGGAGAAACTTGTGAGGGACTGGCGAAAAGGTGGTGACTTCTTATGCAATGAAGAAAACAAAGAAAGCTAATCGGCTAATCGCGGGCTGAAAGCAAGATGGCCAGAGCTGGAGGAACGAGTCACACATGGGTGCTTGAACAACGCGTGCTGCTGGGAGAGGCTTGTCAACGGTGCAGTTAGCTCGCTACGCCGCCACGCCCTGGTAGTTGTTCTGTGTGCTATTGTATAGTTTAATAACTGTTAATGTGTTACGTTAACATACCGGACACCTACCGTATTCAGCCTGTTGTTCTGGGTGCTATTGTGTAGTTTTGGATTTTGTGAAATACATTTCTAAATAAATGCGACATATAGTCCGGTGCGACATATATGTTTTTTCCTCTTCATGACGCATTTTTGACTGATGCGACTTATAACTCGGAGCAACTTATAGTCCGGAAAATACGGTAGGCATGTTTCTTTAAGGCCCTAGGAAATAAATATTTATCACACATTTCTGATATTGACCAGACAACTAATCAGATAGTCAGGAAAATAATCGGAGTAATCAAAAACAATAATACCAAAATTAAATTATCGTCCGTTACAGCTATAAAAGAAAAAACACTGCTTTTGGCTTCCTTGCTAATTCCTCAGTAAGGCGACAGGGCAGCATTTTGGATGAAATTTCAAAAATTCTATAGAGTTTAAGAACATTTTCACTTAAAACTCTAAAATGTAAATGTTTTACAAACCATATCAAATGCACAGTGAAATGTGAGTCATCTTGCGCAGCCCACAATGGTTAAGAAAAACATTAAAACATACAAAACATTAGCGTTACCTTTGCATTATATTAATGAGAACAAAGGCATATTGTGTAGTTTGGGCCTATTGGCTGAATACCTGCAGTAGTGCAGTAACTTTTGAGGCATTATTTAGACAAAAGGAGATAACTTTGAACTAGCCTTTTATAATGCTTTACCCTGCAGCCTTTTTTTCAGATGAGTTTCTACATCATTAATTCATTCTTGAGGGTCTGCAACCTCGGGGATAGTTTACCACTTTCTAGACCAAGTTAAATCTTTTGAGTGAATTCAAAAGTGTTGGTCAGTGCTTTGGGATAGCTGAGGTGCAGTGCATAGATCACTCCACAGATTACCAGGAAGGCATCGCCAAGTCTGGGAAGGCTGACCACGGCATCACTTTCAATGACGACAGTGATTCTCACAGGGTGGTAGTGAACTGGACTTGCGTCATGGTCACCGATGAAAGTAATGAGGCCCACTGCAACACCATCAAGCTCTGGCTCACCAGACTCATCCTGAATGAATGAAAAAGAGATACTAATCACAAACTAACACATGGAACAGAACAGATGACATAATTTGTCTTTCCTTAACCAAGTCCCATTGAAATCCAATACCACTTTTACAAAAGAGACCTGGGTCTCATTGTAAGAGTTGAAAAACATAAGATCCATGTTCTGCACACATGAATCAGCCAAAATACCAGAGAATCTAAGTGCTGACTGAAACCAAGGACATTTACAAGAAAATGTTTTACTGAACATTGAATAAAATGTTAGTATTTACGGGTTAGATAATACACAGCAGAATCTGTTAGTGACTTAAGGAGACTCACTGTGCAGGTTATTAAACATCCAGAGACGCCTCGCGCAGATACACAGGAAGGACGTGGAGAACAGTAGTGCGCTTGGTGTGTATGTCATGGATTTCCTATTCAGAAAAAACAGAATTGCATATACTGAAGAGTTTACATAAAGCTGATTTTAAACAGTCCAAACAGAACATATGTCCACAAATAACCTGTTAACATCTTTAATGCAATCAGACAAATGGCAAACAAAGTGGACTAATTGCAAAAGTCAAAAAGCTCATTTCAATCATTGAACCTGTTCAATGTTCTACTGGTTCAACCTATGAAATGTGTAAAAATCTATTTACCTGTTCATCGTGGATTTTTAAAATTTCAGCCAGAGCATCTGCTGTCTTCCCAGTTTTTGATGCCTTCCGTCTGAATAAGGTCATCAGTCGAGGAAGATAGCGGTACGCTCAGCATAGCACGTGGTTGGGCAGGTTCTGATTTGTAATCCGCTGGAACTCTGCATACAACTACATAGAAATAACAGCCAGAGGAGAATACAGCAACAACACTTATTAAAAAAAACAGTTCAATTTGAAGAATCTTGCACACATTAATAAAGCAAAAATATCAGCCAAATGAGTAAGAATCACAATTTTCACTTTAAAAGAGAGAGCTGATCCATATTACCTCAGACTCTATTTTGAGAGCAGGCCAGAGGTCCATGAGGTCGTTCACTGGTGGGCAGGACATCACTATGGTCTGTCGGCGTAGGGGAAATGTGGTCTCCATCATCTTTCTAATGAGGGGCAGTTTCTTCTCAGTCTTCTTCAACAATTTTTGCAAGCAAATACAAAGTTAAGTAAAATATGATTAGTAGTATTCGTGAACAGAACACATTCATTAATTGTTGACTTAAATACAGCAAAACACTTTATTTTGATCAAACAGGCAAGTAGAAAAAACAATGATGTGTGTATGTGGGAGTGCGTATGATTTGGGGTTACCACACTAAAACCTTGTCTGAGAAAAAAAAAACAATTCAAGTTATTGGTATTTAGAGGGCGGGAGGTGGGGGTGATAGAAGAATTCACATTCATTGGATTACCTGGTATCGTTATCACATCTCCAGTTATCTTCCTTAACTTCTTGAAACTGAAACAGCAAGATGCAAAGGCATAAACTGATCTGAAACTGAACAATTAAAAGCATTCAAAGAGTGTCAAATTATAAATACTTCCATTTATAAATGTTCCCTGTTAATGATCTTTTCATTTAATCCCCATAAGTGTCAAGTTACTAAAGCCATCAAGCAAAATTAACATTACTGTAAAGAAAAGCAGCCACACTTGAACCTTAGTGCATGGTTAATCAACAATAATACCATTTCTACAAACCAAAGCTTTACTATTAAGGGTTTTTACTTTATTCATCTTTGTCATGAAAAGCAGCTTGCCTCCAGCAGGGTCGTTTGTTTTAAAACCGAGGCAACACAAGCAGGCAGGCGCGCGGGGGGGACTCGTTCTGTTAACAGCAATCTCCGTGTCTCAGACAGTCTGCTCACACAGAATTTAAAACTAGCGTCCCTAGAAGCTACACAGAGGGCGCGGACTTGCAGTGTAGGAACTCAGTTTGAGGCGTTTATGCTCTTTTGTGCACTATTGAAAGTTTCCATCAACAAAAAACTAACTATCGCATATGAAGTGTCTGTTAGTGCTTCTACTAACATACCAGGTGTCTGTTAGTGCTTCTACTAACAACTAATTTTCTAACACCACCTTTAAGCGGGGAATGAGCGTGTGATTACTAGATTCATCCGTCGTCAAATTCTTCAGGGAGTCGGTTAGTGGTAGCTAGGTCGCTAGTTGTGCTGCTGGACTGCGTAACGTCAAAGTCCTTCTAAATAGTCTCTGGTAACGTTATTGGTCGCGCTAAGTGGCTAGCTAGCTAGCTCTTTAGCAGCTAACCTATATCTGACAAGTTGCCAATCCCTACAAGACTCCCGTGATAAGCCAGTGAAGGGCGGGGGCTTGGAGAAGGTCTACGCTCTCTGAGACAAACACATACAAAATTTATAAAAGAAGTAAAAGCGAATGAATATTAACATTCAAAACTTACAGTAAGTCCAGTGAGCCTGATTGCTGCTGCGTAGGTAGTTTCTGCAACCCTACTGTCTGCTGCTTCCCGCCTTGCTGCGTTGTTCAAACTTTTCTTCTTCTGTGTTTTTCCAAAGCGGTAAGGAATCAGTGTAGTGTAGCAAATTAGCGCCCACCTTCTGCTTCGCAGGTTGAATCAGAGATTAACTGCGCCATACAAAATTATCCCTGCAGCTGCTTAAATAAAAATAAAAAGAATATATAGGCTACATTAAACTGATGAAGCAAAAAATAAATAAAATAAATACATTTTGTCCTCCACTAATGTCTAATGCATTTCAGACCATTTGCTATTGCAATTTATTTATTATGATCGATTTTACTTATTTGGTAAAGCACTTTGAGATTTTATTGTATTTTAACATGTGCTATATAAATTCAGTTTATTTTTAAATCATCCCTATTTAAAACAATAGAAATAACAGGACTTTATCATTCTTAGTATGTTATTACTCAATTCTATTACATTGTACTTAAGTTATGTTTTTAAGTTATGCTTACTTATACACAAAATAGTTCCATTTAATCAAAAAATATTAGTTAACAATACTCAAAAAGGAAGAACATGTTACACCAACTTGACAAAATTAAGTTAGTAGAACTTGTTCTTAAACTTTGAGTATACACTACTTAATCTATTTAATTACTTTGAACGTTCGGGTTTACAGTGCGGGGCACATTCCACGGGGACAGCAGCGGAGGAAAAGCCCATTTCCTCCGTATCGTCCCACTTAATCTCCGGGTGCCAGTGCAACCATTTCTTACCATCTAAACAACTGCAATAGTAGGATTTGAATCAAACTCGTGACAAGTAGCCTAATGCATGTTAATAAAAATAAAGCGGAACACATTCAGAAGACAACGGAATAACTGTTAAACACGTTTATTTCGGATCAGAGCGGCAGCTGATTTAACACATCAGACTCCAGGATTAATCTTAGCCTGCCTGTTAGCCTGCTCTGGAGCAGGCTAGCTGCAAAGAATAAATCTCCATGGTTACTGGGTTTAATTCAACCTGCTTTTGTGCAACCAACTCAAAGCTAAATTCATTCAGGATAACCTGGAGCCTGTTGCAAAAAACCAAGATAAGGGATTAAGCTGGGATTTCCCAGTTATCCTGGATGAATTAAACCTTGATTCGGTTTCACGAAAGCGGAGGCACATAAATCACCATGGAGATTTATTCTGTACAGCTAGCCTGCCTAACAGCCAGGATTTATTTAATCCTGGAGCCTTTTCTGATCACCCAGCAGTGGTTTTACCCTATTGTTATTATCAGCCTGGATTAAAATACAACAGGTGCATATTGCTGTTTATTTAAGTACTGTTATTATTTAAAGTTGTGACCATTATTTTTTTATTTATAATTATTCATGTGACAGTCATTGTTACTGTTATATTGCTGTATGAAGACTGCTGTTCATATTGTTGTTAGAAGTTTGATGAATATATTATGGCAGTTGTTGAGATAATTAGAAAAAGGCTGATAACATTTCAAATGTGTTTTAAATGAAGTCTGTTACTAAGGGCAATACATACAATGCTGTACATTTCTATAGTTGACCAATTCATCTTGAATTATTTTAGTTGATTCATTCAGAACATATCCTAATTGTACAATCCTCCCAAATTATAGTCTTAGTTCACTGGACCAGTAACTTTCTAGTGATGGAGGCTACTGTACATTCAGGTAACAACAGGGAGAGGACACCCCGATGGTTTTTGACCTTATATTTGGGGGGAAATAACTGATGAATATCACTCTGTTACATTCATGTTTACAGTGTGCATGGAATTTATCACTTAATTATCTTTATAGTTTCTAGATTTTAGAGTCCAATTTCTTCAGCGTCTTTATTTTCTATGTCTATATACGAGGGAGTAAGGCATATAATATGTAGAGAAGGAAACTCGTCCTCTATAAAAAATAAAAAAATGAAAAGCGAGAAAAAGCGTGGCAGATAAAAGCGGACCGTCTGAATGATAGTCTAAAAATATACATTTATGAAATACTGCTCTTAACTGAAACCATTCAATGAGTCACTGGGCGTTTCTCAATACCAAGAATGCAAAGTATGGACTTGTGTTCTTGGGGAGAACGTTCTTGCTGGTTGTTCTTGGAAGAATTAAGTCGCAAGTTCACAAGCACAGAAAACGCTGTTAACAGTTTGAGACGATGCGTTCTTCCTGTTATTGCTCAACACTCCCAGCACAGAGGCTACCTGCAGGGCTCCAAAATACCAGCTAGAAATAAAAACCACAACAATATAACCACTTTGTATTAAAACAATCTCCAGACAAGAAAACCTCATAATGCTACAACTATTGCAATAATATTGAAAAATAAAACTAATTGAGCTTTAATTTTATTGTTTATGGTTTAGCTCAAACACCCCTTACTCATTCAAAAGAGTGGAACGTGATCCCTACTATTATTAGCATATAAGTTTAAGTCAGTTTAAATTAAACAAATAAATAGGCATATACACTGGTGTGTCCTACGTGTTCCTATTAGTGTTATGTGGAATTATCATTTCTATATTATTGTAGTGCACTGTATATGCCCAGGGAGATGGAAATTAGAAATTCAAATTATAAAGGTTGGTGTCTCCTTTAGTCTACATAACATGTCATAGCATGTTACCACTTTATGTACAACTGTTCATTTATCATACAGACTGAAACTCAACTTCTAATAAATCAGAAAACAAATACACCAAAAATATGAACTAAATACAAAATATAATGTAGGCTATAGCCTATGGCATAATTTAAACAAGTCTCCCGAAAAGAAACAGGTATATCTCATAGATAATATCTCATAATAATATACAGTCTATCTATGGTATATCTCTCCTCTGCCTGCTGCTGTGTGTGTGTGTGTGTGTGTGTGTGTGTGCGCTTGTTGAGTTTAACTCCGAAAAGACAGTTAACCACATGTGCCTCTTATTTACGGGACCGGTCTAAAAGACCTCCGTCTTACAGCGGGATCTCTGAGTGTGACTGTCCAAGCGCCGAGCAAGCGGCCCCGGCAGGCGCAAGCTGGCGGCCGCGTCATTTTATGGAGCTCCGAAAATTCCGAAAACTTTGGAGCAAATTGTCAATTCGGCAAAGATTTTCGCAAGACTGCCTATATATATATAAATATAAACCGTTCATTTCTCGCCTAAAATGTTATCAGAAGGGAATTTAGTGATGAATAAGATGGCGAAAAATTGTTAAAGGGGTGATAGAATGATTATATAGGGTATTTCACACTGTTCCTTATGGTCTCCTAATGGGATATGTAACATTAGTTGGGCTGAAAATGGTCTGGTAGATATTTTATTGGCCCTTATGCATCCCTGTGTTTTGGCCCTATTTGTAACAAAAGCTTTTCCTCCAAATATGGTATGGTCATGAATATTTAGATGAGCTGCGCGCTGCTTGGTTGAGCCTTAGCCCCGTACACATACGTAGAGATGCGCGCTGATTGGTTGAGCGTATCGCCATACACACGCATTAGAGGTCGCGTGCTGATTGTTTGAGCGAATCCCCAATACACACATTAGAAACGCGACAGAAACTCATAATCCAGACACTGCCATGTTTCCTTACCAAATTCACTTCTGAGACTTTTTTATGCGAGAAATCAACTATATAAAGCTCAAATATGGGCCGTTTTAGGGTTAGGGTTAGGGTTAAAATGGATTGCTAATTGCAAATTTGGCAAAACTGTGTGTCGGAGTTCAGCTGCCTGTGTTGCTGCCTCGCCGCCCAGCCTGCCTTCCTCCACAGACCCCGGCCTGCTGTGAGCTCGATTGAGCTCCAGCAGCCCACAGCACCTCATACCCGCGCAAAGTCACCGTTTGGGCTAATTGACTAGCTACCAAACAACGCTGCCCTTACAGAGCTCCAGGGCCTGCAACTCCCCTCTTCCTGCTAGCTAAATGGCCCGTGTGTGAGAGCGCGGTCAGCGAGCTTGTTACACCAGCAATCTCTTACCACATGTTACACACATGTCACGCCACTTAGCTATACAACATATACCTAAATGTCTTATAAAGCTAACAACGGTGTCCGATTTCAAGTTAATGAATATTTTTGAGCTGTAAGGGTTTCGTTAGCTGCGACTGTCCCTTCAATCCTAGCTATGTGTAGCTACAAATCACGGATAGTTAGCTTCATTTTCTTGTTTGAGATTCGCCCGTTTTCAGAGGCAGTTTCAAATAGTGAGATTTGCAGAGAAAAGAGATGTCAATGGGATTTAGAGGTTCTATGCATGTCCTAGTTACCCACTAAACTGTCATTATTCAACTATGACAAGGTAAAATCCGTTTTGCATTCTATCACCCCTTAAAATCGTTTGTTTAAATAACTCAACACATTATAATTACACACATTAAAAGATTAACTGAAACCTGTGGTAAAAGATTGCTGGCGTAACAAGCTCGCTGACCGTGCTCTCACTCACACACACCGGCATTTAGCTAGCAGGAAGAGGGGAGCTGCAGGTCCTGGAGCTCTGTCAGAGCAGGGGCATTTGGTTGTCATTAGCCCAAGAGATGGTGACTTTGCGCGGGTATGGAGTGCTGTGGGCTGCCAGTCGTGACGCAGCTCCAAGTACCTCACAGCAGGCCGGGGTCTGTGAAGGAAGGCAGGCCGGGCGGCGAGGCAGCTACACAGGCAGCACCGGCGCTGAATTCCGACACACAGTTGGACAAAATTTTCAATTAGACATCCATTTTCGTAAAGCAGCCCATATTTGAGCTTTACATAGTTGATTTCTCGCATAAAAAAGTTTCAGAAGTGAAATTTTGTAATGGAATAGCAGAGATATGCGCGACCTAGATTCAGAAGACTACCTGATCTCAGGTCAGTTGTGTAGCCTATGTAAATGTTGGGGCGTGACCGTTCACCTAATACACCCATGGGCTGACAAAGGTTCCAGTTTTTGGGAGGTTGACGTCAACTTCCAGCTTTGTTGAGATTCGCCCGTTTTCAGCGGCAGTTTCAAAATATGAGATTTTCATAGTAAAGGGGGGTCAATGGGATTTTGAGCTTCTATATATGTCCTATTTACCCACCGAACTGTCGTTATTCAACTATGACAGGGTAAAATCGGTTTTGCATTCTATCACCCCTTTAATATGACTTAGTGAAAAAGATATTTACGCATCATATTCTAGCATTGTAGAAAATTGATCTTCATTGTAAATTTCCTGAGTAACATTATCTTCTGCTTACATTTAAGGCAAAGAGTACAACTGTTAATTTGTGAAAATGATTAGTAGCCTAATCCTTGAATGGAATGATTATGACGGTTTCAGTTCAGAGCCGTGGTCAGTTAATGTATATATTTAGGCTACAATTACGCATTCAGTCGGTCCGTGATCGTCTGCCTCGCTTTCTCTCGCTGTTTCATTACAGCGGCCGTGTTTCTTTTTCTTTTTATACAAATGTGTTTCATGTCTTCATACTTCCACAAGAAGCTGCTGCTCACTCTGTATAAAGTATGTACAATGCGTTTTCTCCATTTTGGCATCAGGAAATCTGTGATCGACCTCGCGGTCTTTTGAGGAAAGCCGTGGACGCGCATCTATCTGAATTAGTTCAGCCTGGCTCGACCTAGTCGCTCCTCCTCAGCCTGGCTCGGCCTTCGTGAAACGCACCAAGCCAGGATGCACAGAGTAGACTAGGTCAAGCCTCGCATTATCGGTTATCCTGGATTTATATATTCTGCTTTTGTGAAACAGGCCCCAGACCCAAATGGAGTCTGCACATTTAAAAAAAAAATTTCAACAGAATGCAAATCTGAGGAGTTCAACTCCGATGATGACATCTGAAAAGATATTTGTAAAGCATTACAATAAACTCTACACGCCTGTTTTCCAGTGCAGCTCTTGGTTGATTTGAGTTTGACATCCCTGACATAGACAGAAAACCCCCCAAATAAAAACAATATTTCAGCATTACATTATGTTAATCTTCCACCAGGGGGCAGTGTGCCTCTTCCTCATGGCAGCAACACAGATGAACAGATGTGTGACTACAGTCAGCAGTCCGCTGTGTGATCCACTGGATCCACTTCAACATGAAAAGGCCTTCTGATGATTGCTCTGAGAGGAAACCCATTACATCGCTGCTCTCGCTCGGATGAGTGGCTACCGCTTAATTCTGATTTATCAGGATTTAAAGTGCCAGTGCCGATCGGGATAAGTCGCTGGTTTCCCTCGGTAAACTCACACATTAAAGGGTAACTTGGTTTTTATTTCAACCTGGACCATATTTCCCCATGAATTGGTTTCTAAGTGACAGACTGGAACACAGTCTTTAAAACTGGTGCCGTATTGAGGTAGAACGCTGTAACCGGCAGCTGGGAACCGGCAGCTGTGAACCGGGCTGTAATGTAACCCTATAGGCCAACATTTCAGCGTCAGTCAGCGTCCACTAAAAGTTCTGTTTTTGCTGCTGACAGACTTAGATTATTATTCTAAGTAAGATCCTTTTAGTTTAACATGAAAAAGCCCCAAAATCACCATCACCAAACCCACCAGACTCCATGTAAACAATCAGGACTTTTATCATCGTAAAAAAATCCATTCCAGGATCAGAGCTTTAGGGGTGCCTTGCACCCTTTTAACGTAATTTGTTTTTAACACTATCCTACTGTATTAACTGTGCATTTTGTGACAAACTGTATGCTTGATAACTAATGCATGTGTTTGTATGCAGCTATTGTCAGCACTTCTTGCCCAAGAAAAATTTCCTACCGGACAATAAAGTTTATCTCATCTTATATTATTAGATTAAGATCATTTTGGACCATCATTCAATTCAATTTTAGTTATAGTATCAAATCATAACAAGAGTTATCTCAAGACACTTTACAGATAGAGTAGGTCTAGACCACACTCTATAATTTACAAAGACCCAACAATTCCAGTAATTCCCCCAAGAGCAAGCATTTAGGGCCCTATCTTGCACCCGGTGCAGCGCAAAACCCAATGCAAGTGTCTTTGCTAGTTTAAGACTGACACAGTTGTCAGTTTCCCGTCCAGCGCCCACATCGTTTAAATAGCAAATGCACCTGCGCCCATCTGTAGCCCATGGGCGTGCTGGTTTTACAAGGAGGTGTGTTCAGGTGCATTCTGGGCGTGCTGGTCTTACAGGGAGGTGTGTTCAGGTGCATTCTGGGCGTGCTGGTCTTACAGGGAGGTGTGTTCAGGTGCATTCTGGGCGTGCTGGTCTTACATGGAGGTGTGTTCAGGTGCATTCTGGGAGTATTGCTATCTTGAGGCAGCGGGAAGTGATCGCGCCACTCACCAACAAAAACCTGGTCTAAAGTCAATAACGCAGCATTTCATTGTTATTTTAACAGCGCATTAGTAAAATGCTCCTAGGCTCGTGCACAGCACACGCATGCTTGTTACACACACAGGGACGCACAGCAGCACACACACATGCAGAAGATTACAAATAAAAATATTCCGGTGCAAATCCTCCATCATAACAGCAATGCTCCAAGGTCCAAACATGCCTGGCTTTCAAAGGGAATGCGAGATGATCTCTGATTGGTTGATTGCATGTTACGCCCAAAACACACCTCTGATTAAAAGGTACTGATGGCCAAATAAAGCCTCATGAAGCTTCACAAAGCATTTTCTTTATTTTCTGAGCCCACTAGATGGCGCTCTCTCACAAAGGGTTGAAAACCCACTGATTTGCCATTCCTTGAGCCTTTTCATTTAAACCAAGAGCACCATCTAGTGGGCTCAGACAATTAAAAGAAATGGTTCACAAAGCTTCATGATGCTTCATTTGGCCATCACTAATTAAAGGTGCTCTAAGTGAGGTGAAGTGTTTTTTAGGCTACAACATTTTTCGTCACATACAGCAAACATCTCCTCGCTATCCGCTAGCTGCCTGTCCCTGAACACACTGTAAAAAAACGCGGTCTCTGAAGACAGCCCAGGCTCCACAAACGGGAACAAAAACAAACTGCGCCAACAGGCAGCTAGCGGATAGCGAGGAGATGTTTGCTGTATGTCACGAAAATTTTTGTATCCTAAAAAACGCATCACATCACTTAGAGCACCTTTAATGAAGACACTAAGTACAACCCTTTTGAACCATGCGTCCGGCGCATGGACCCTTTTTTCCGCCGTCAAACTAGCAAAAGTAGATTTGGACACGCCCTAAACCAGGGGTCATAAACTACATTTTTCCAAGGGCCAGAATTTTTCTAAGCAGACACTCTGGGGGCCGGACTTTCAAATAAAGAAAATAAAATGTATTTATACCTAATACGTCTATTCTTGTTTGAAATTTTCACTTTCTTACTGAATTAATGCTATATATATATTTTTACATGTATTAGTGTGAGCAAACTCCTAAAAAACATGGAAACTCCAAAATGATAACTGTCTCTTTAACTAGAAAAAGATCTCAGACTAGGAGGCAGTTCACTGAGGAGTGATGGTTAAAGTCTGTGATTATGGAAACATTGCTGTAGTATGCAGCGTCCTGATTGGTGGAAAATGCTTGCAGAAAGAAACGTGGTTGTCAGGTAAACATGTCACTATCAAAGAGTCTGAAGCGAAAAGTTGACGTGGAAAAGCCAAAAGCCCAGCTTTAATGACGAATGGACTGATAAGCAGGCTATGCACTCGTCATGTATGCCTCATTTGCAATGAAAGACACTTTTCCAAAATAATACAACCTTCATCAAGAATGAAGAACTCGAACATAACGATCGCGTCATTCACGTGCATATTAAGAAGCCAGATGTATCTGTTTTGGTCTCCATAGATTTACCTATCCAGCGGAGAGTTTGGTTTGTTCAGCCAGCAGTGGTTTATAAGAATGTGTCCAAATTTCCAGATTCCCGGCAAACTAAAGCCCTATTCGCACGGGATAAGTATTACCTGGTGACCTCCAGTCATTTGTAATAATTGCGGAGGTTGTCTGTGATCTTAATCCCGTGCGAATCGGTCATGTCTGTAATTTGTAAAGTAATAATTCCCCCGCAAATGACCTACCATATTTCGCCGAAAACGGAGGTCCTGTGATAATATTAGTCCCGTGCGAATCGGCATCTCTGTGATTTGGGGTCTAACTGGCTGCGTTGTCAATTATAAATGAAAAGTTTTTACATCATATCCGGGGGATAATGTCTGTAAATTTGAGTAAAATACAGACTTCAGTTATCCCGTGTGAATGCGCCAGACGAAATACAGACGTGTGGGGGTAATTTATAAACTACAAGAGGTCCCCAGGTAATACTTATCCCGTGCGAATAGGGCTTAAGATAAACAGTTAGACTACAAACCGACAGCTTTTGTTTCAGCTTGTTTGTAAATATTCGCTATTAGCTAGAGTAGAGCTGTGTCTGCGTAAAACAGCGCGGTGGACAAGAGTGGACTGAGCAGACAGAGCAGATTGAAATATCTCTTTCTACATGTTTATGCCGGTCTACACAGGTGAGTGCATTGATAAGTATTGACTTTTTACTCACAAAGGTTTTATTGTAGCCTATTTACAGAAAAGAGACTAGCGTGAGTTCATCTGCCCCAGCGGCCGTTGGTAACTCTCTCTGTATCCTTCCCAGTCAGGTGCTGTGTGTTTTAAAGCACACACATCTTGGCTCAGCAGTGTGTGTGGAGCACGGGCATCAATGTATAGTAATGCAAATACAGGGGGCTGGGTTTTTGCTCTAAATGCTTGAAATGATAAATAACAGAACACATTTTTTCCTCTTTACATTTTGTGAATTCATGATTATTCTGCGGGCCAGACTAAAAGCTTTGGCGGGCCGGATGTGGCCCGCGGGCCGCTAGTTGACGATCTCTGCCCTAAACGCACCTGTGCCATGCACTTCATGCCATGTGCTTAGATCGTTAAAATAGGGCCCTTAGTGGGACAGTGGCGAGGAAAAACTCCCTTTTAGGGAGAAACCTCAGGTGGTGAGGAAAACTTCCTTTTAGGGAGAAACTTCGGACAGATCCAGGCTCTTGTTGGGCAGTGTCTGACAGTGCCAGTTGGGGGTGTGATGAACAGTGGCAATAATAGTCACAATAAAGATAATGGAACTATGACTAGAAATAATAGTTGTAGTAGTTCATGGCGTAGCAAGGCACTGCAGGGCGTTACAGGGTGTAGCAGGGCACTGCTGGGCATAGCATGACATAGCAGGGCATAGCAGGACGTAGCAGGCCACTGCAGGGTATAGCAGGGCACTGCAGGGTGGAGCAGGGTGTAGCAGGGCACTGCAGAGCGTAGCAGTGGACTCCGGGGGATAAGCTCCCCAGAGCTAAGTTAGTAACAAGCAATTGTAGGGAAACACTGAATTATGTAACTAAAAAGACACCAACAATTCTGAGAAAACTTACTTTAATGCTGAGCCACAGGGCCATTACTACAAAAAGGTACTGAAACTGGCAGTTCTTTCTGAAAAAAAATCTGATATCCATCTATGGATATATATATATATATATATATATATATATATATATATATATATATATATATATATATATATATACACACACACACACTCACCTAAAGGATTATTAGGAACACTATACTAATACCCTGTTTGACCCCCTTTCGCCTTCAGAACTGCCTTAATTCTTCGTGGCATTGATTCAACAAGATGCTGGAAGCATTATTTAGAAATGTTGGTCCATATTGAGAGGAGAGCATCTTACAGTTGATGGAGATTTGTGGGATGCACGTCCAGGGCACAAAGCTCCCGTTCCACCACATCCCAAAGATGTTCTATTGGGTTGAGATCTGGTGACTGTGGGGGCCATTTTAGTACAGTGAACTCATTGTCATGTTCAAGAAACCAATTTGAAATGATTCGAGCTTTGTGACATGGTGCATTAACCTGCTGGAAGTAGCCATCAGAGGATGGGTACATGGTGGTCATAAAGGGATGGACATGGTCAGAAACAATGCTCAGGTAGGCTGTGGCATTTAAACGATGCCCAATTGGTACTAAGGGGCCTAAAGTGTGCCAAGAAAACATTCCCTACACCATTACACTCCCACCACCAGCCTACCCAGTGGTAACAGGCATGACGGATCCATGTTCTCATTCTGTTTACGCCAAATTCTGACTCTACCATCTGAATGTCTCAACAGAAATCAAGAATCATCACACCAGGCAACATTTTTCCAGTCTTCAACTGTCCAATTTTAGTGAGCTTGTGCAAATTGTAGCCTCATTTTCCTATTTTTAGTGGAGTTGAGTGGTACCTGGTGGGGTCTTCTGCTGGTGTAGCCCTTCCGCCTCAAGCTTGTGTGTGCTGTGGCTTAACAAATGCTTTGCTGCGTACCTCGGTTGTAACGAGTGGTTATTTGAGTCAAAGTTGATCATCTATCAGCTGGAATCACTCGGCCCATTCTCCTCTGACCTCTAGCATCAACAAGGCATTTTCGACCCCCAGGACTGCCACATACTGGATGTTTTTCCTTTTTCAGACCATTCTTTGTAAACCCTAGAAATGGTTGTGGGTGAAAATCCCAGTAACTGAGCAGATTGTGAAATACTCAAACCAGCCTGTCTGGCACCAACAACCACGCCACGCTCAGAGTAGCTTAGATCACCTTTCTTTGCCATTCTGACATTCAGTTTGGAGTTCAGGAGATTGTCTAGACCTGGACCACACCCCTAAATGCACTGAAGCAGCTTCCATGTGATTGGTTGATTAGATAATTGCATTAACAAGAACTCTTACAGGTGTTCCTAATAATCCTTTAGGTGAGTGTATATATATATATATATATATATATATATATATATATATTTCCAATATGCATATATCCTTGCAGCTCTACTAAATGCTCAAAATGGGAGGCCCATTGAAAATTCCCAGTGATGTGGATTAAACACAAAATATGATCAATGTTTTGCCTCTATACAGAACACACTCAAAGCACCACTGCAGGCTTTCATCGACTTATTATTTCATCACTGTGACAGCAGTTTTTACAACATTTTGATCATTACAAACATTAGCTGCTTTTAACTGGGCAGTTCCCTGGGCATACAGTATGCAAACACTCCATTTTGAATAGGAAAATTATTCAGAACACATTGAGGATTGTAGCTTTTGAGTCTTTGCCAATGGCATTCCTGGCTGTGCATCGATAAACACCAGCATCTCTTTGCGTCGGATTCTGGATGACGAGGGAACCTTGTGGATGGAGATACTTGTTCCCAAAAAGGCGTGGCTGTGCACTGACAGCCAAGCGGGTTTTATCAGGTGTTTCCCATGCTACCTCAACTCTAGGGATCCCAGTTGCTACGCAGTTCAACTGAACAGCTACTCCATGTTTGGCATAAGTCACAGAGGGAGGGCCGTTGGTGATTCGAGGCGGGTATGCCATCACAATTACTGACACAGAAAGCTGAGAGCTGCCGTATTCGTTCGCAGCTCGACAACCATACAAGCCCCGATCATACATGGATACTTGATGGATGGAAAGTGTCCCATTAGGCAGCACGGCATACCGTCCAGCTCTCTGCGGCCTGTTGAGGACAACCCCACTTGGAAGCGTCCATGTCAGTCTAAAAGGTTTGGCATTGGTTAGACAATGAAGCAAAAGTCCTTCGCCGTTTACGACGCTGACCGGAGAGTTGTAACGGTTGATAATCTCTGGCTTTTTCCCCGGGGACAATGTGAATGTACGCTCCACAAGCCCTCGAGAGTTATGCCCCAGACAGCGGTACATACCAGCTTCAGCCACGGAAGGGTTGCTGATGATCAAAGAGCTGTCGTTGGGCCGGTGGAAAAATTTTGAGAACTGAAAACCGCTATGCAAAGGCGTGCCGTTGGGTAAAATCCAAGTGACATGAGGTAGCGTTGAGCCCTCGAAGGAGCAATTCAAAGTCACGGCATTCCCCACAGTCAACGATAGATTATCTGTGTTAGTACCTCTGATTTGTGCCCTTTCGACAACTTCCTTTATATCTAAGTTGACTATCAGTTTAACCTCCCCTCCTTCGTTACGAGCGATACAAGCCAGCTTCCCCGAGTCCGTCCTCTTGGCCCACCGGATTTCCAAAGTACCATTTGGGTAAACTGTTATTCTGTTGCTGTAATACGGCGCCGGGAGGATTACATTTCCTGGTAGAACCCACATGATGCGAGGAATGGGCATTCCCTCTGCGATACAGTCCACAAGCGTCCGTTGATCGGCGACTGCGGTCACTTTGACGGCATTTAAAGTTCCTTTTAAGCCGTTAATCATTGGAGATGTTACGAGAACCTCCAACCTGATGACTTTATGGTCTTGTCCTGCATTGTTCCTGGACACGCAGGTGTAGTTACCGTCATCAAAACGCTGAACCTTTTGAACCACCAATGTCCCGTCATCCAGGACTTGGTATTTGTCCATTGCAGGGGCGATAACTCTATTCGTGGGGGATATCCATGTGACGACAGACGTTGGTTCCCCTTTGGCGTAACATCTCAGTGTAGCGGTCTCTCCATAGAAAACCCTGATGATCTTTTGGTCCTTATCCTGGATTTTTGGTGAGGAAGTTGCAACCTTTACCTTGACTCTAACCTTCATCTCATCTTTGCCCAGTTGGTTCTCGGCGTAGCAGGTGTAATCGCCTTCTTCTGGTGTGCCAACATGGTTGAAATACAGCGTCCCATTGTCAAACACCACATACCTACATAGAGTTCAGATAGTAAAGAAGCAGTTAGTTAAGAGTTATGTGTATTATTCAAAATTCAAGAAAATGTATGATTATATGCAATTATGTGGTTATTAAAGGAGACATATGTAATATATTTAATGTGTTAAATTATAAAATGACCATGGTATTTCATATTAAGGAAACATGCTAAGATGAAATACTAGTTTTCTCAGACAACAAAGCCAGTATGTTCTCCTTTGAAACTTCTGTTCTGGTCCAGAACGTCTGTTTATGTTTTGGCCTGTGTGTTGTAGTCCACAGTGCTTGTACTTTACTCCAGTATTTCGGTTTTATGCTACTTTATTCTCCAACCAGTCCTCCAAACCATCATCATACCTGCGAGTGCGCCCCCCGCTGAGACTCTCTCTTTGTTTGACCGGGTTGAGCATGGTGCCGTCCGGCAGCGCCCAGCTGATTTCAGGGTTGGGGAGACCGGATGCCACACAGTCCACCTTCAGGTCTCCACCGTACGCAACCTCCTGACTGGATCTCTGCTGCTTCTGCTCGATCTTGGCCGGCCTGGTCAGCACGTCAACCCGCAGCTGAACGTAGTCATCGCCCATCTTGTTTCGTGCCACACAAAGGTAGTCACCGCTGTCCTTGTCAGTCACAGAGTGAACGGTTATAGTGCCATTAGGGAACACCTTGATCCTGGGGTCAAAACTGCAAAGATAATAGAAACATTTAGAATTTAGAGGACATTAAACGTATTCATTTATTTAAACATTTATAAAATGATTAAGTAGCTTGTGCATTTGTTACCTGTACTGAGCATCGACCAACTTCTTTGAGGGCGTCCTCCAGATGATCCGGGGCTCTGGGCCTCCTGCCGCCACACAGTTGAGCAGCAGCCTCCCCCCGTAGATCACATCTGTTCTCTGGGGGGACGAAGAGGTAATATGGGCCTTGGCAGAGAACGGATTCCTCCTTATGCTCAGGATCACCGTTCTTGTGCTGGAAGCCACCACGTTACTCACTGAGCACTCGTATCTCCCCGCATTTTCCTTGCCCAAACCCTGTATGTACAGTGTCCCGTTGGGGAAGACACCGAGCTTGCGTCCGTTGACAAACTGGGAAGCGATGAGCTGAACGCCGTCAGGTGTGATCCAGCGTATATGTGGCTGTGTTCCACCTACAGCCGAGCAATGGATGTAGGCGTTGGCGCCCTCTAGGAGCGTTGTGTTCTCGTGTCGCATCTGCTGAATCATGGGCAGCAACGCAGACACGTAAAGTCGCACCGAGACCGTGTCGGCTCCCGCTGCGCTGCTCCCAATGCACTTATAAATCCCTTGGTTTGCGTAAGCAGCCTGGTTTATCCGGAGAGTCCCGTTACTGAAGATGGCAATATTTTGCTGAGTGGCAATGCCAGCTGCAGCCACGTGGACGTGGTTTGGGAGCGTCCACGTGACTTGAGGCGTAGGGTGACCCTCCGTGTTACACTCCAAATCGACTTTGCCACCGAGGTGCACAGTTATGTCCCTGTGCCGAGGCTGGAGGATCCGCGGATGCTGAGCGAAAACCACAAGGTTGACCACCATCTTGTCTGTGCCATACTGGTTCTGGACCGTGCAAAGGTACTGCCCTCCATCTGTGGGCTGTGTGTTCCTAATGATTAACGTACCGTTTGGATGGACTTCGAACCTCTGGATCCTGGTGTTCTGAGCGATACTCGCTCCTGCATGAATTAAAAGAGAATTTTTAAGTATATTAGAAAAATGTTTCATGAAAATAAATTAGGAATCACAGGAAAACACACAGAAACTCTCTAACATATTAATATAAAGTGACTCATCGAGTTAAAATGTAAAAAATAGCGACAAAAGTCAAATAAAACGACAAAACCTTCAAAAGAACCCTGGTGTTCTGAGCGATACTCGTTCCTGCATGAACGGAAAGACTGAAAATTAAAATATAAGTGTTTTCTAACACATAGTATATGCGTAAGGGGAAGACATATTAAATGTATAGACTTAAATTACTGGACGTAGCATCCGTGACGTCTCCCATTGGTTTCTGACGAATTTGGTGCAATTGGACCAGATGATGGTGCTATGACAACAAACTTTACATGTTTGCCTGTCACTTTTGATTCGTAAGTCTCAAAAACAACATTCTATTTTCCTGAATGCTGTGGGTCCAGATCTATCCTTATAAGCCACGCCTATTTGCATCTTGATCAATTTTCTGCCATTTTGAATTGTGACCAAATCTGTTTCTTTGCTACCCCTATAAGTTTGGAACAATCATCACCAAATTTGGTACATATCATCTCTGGACCAAGCTGGGAAAAGTTACTTCTTCAGATTTTTAAAGTTCCATATAGTTTTACTATAGCTGGGCAAATACATACTTACTACATATGTATGTATATGTGACGAATAAATGTCTTGAATCTATGAAGCAAGCAATCTCTGTCCGTGTGTGCTATAACGCAACACTCAATTTGATTAGACCCCGCCCCAAGTACACCCCTGCTCTTATGTACTATGTGATTACACTGATTCAATAATTATTTCCATTTTCTGTAGTGCTTGTAAAGAAGGAAGTCAAAAGCCTGACCTGATGTACATAACATACTGAGTTGTTGAGAGGTTGAGTCATACATACCACTTGCAACTTTAGTCCATGACAGGAAGGGCATTGGCTCACCCTCAGCCCCACAGGGAAGCTGAGCATCTGTTTCAGCTTCCACAGTCAAAGTCTGGAAATTGCTTTTAGTGATCCTTGGCTTCCCTCTTGGAATAGATCCTTGTCCAGGCAGCTGTTGCTTTCTGGACACATCTTGAGTGCTTGTTAAAAGTCCCTCTCTGAATGGATAAGTTGGGATTGCAGTAATTGTTGGTGCAGGGGTGGCCGTCTGCTTGATTGTCCGCCCACTAGTCAAAATTAGGGCTGGGGAAGTTGGATTTGTACTCATCAATAGAGCCAGTTTGGGGGCAGTTGGCTGAGCTGCAGGATAGAAGTCTGATTTGATGATGTGTTGGATATTTTGGTTGTTGGGAATGACATTAATGTTGGGAGCCTCCTCGGTTGTGGCCCTCAATGAAGGGCCCATTTCTGCGCCTGTGGACAATGTTTTGGGTTGCGATACATGTGGTGCCACTGTAGATGGGATCACAGCATCAGGCCTTGATGAAGTAGCAGAGGGAGGTTTTGTAATGACGGTACTTGTAAAAAGGTCATCAACATTACTTCCTATGTTTGTTGTTTCTTTAGGATGGCGTTCTAACTCTGACTCACTACTTGTGGTTTTATTTTTACTTGAACTATGATAGGATTTTTCAGGTATTGTAGATGTCTTTGTGGTAATCTGATTGGTGTCTGAATCACCCTCAAAAAAATGCTCAGCCATGTTTTGATAAAGCCACTTGACGTGTATTCAGAAGTTGTCCTGATTTCACGCTCCATCAAGGAAGCAGCTGAGGCGGACAGGGTTGGCAGCGGCAGAGAAGAATGCTTGTCAGTCTCTTTCAAAAGCATCTGTTCACCTTTTTCCACGGGTATGTATTGATGGTCTGATTCATTCTGCCTGACATCTGTTTGCATTTGCATTACAGCGTGAAACCCCCCCGAGGAATTGCCAGAGCGTGGCGTAGGTCCAAGGTCTCCCGTAACGCTTACCCTTTGTGTTTCCTCTAAGGGTTTAACAGGTGAAAGAGGGCTGCCCGTAAACCTCCACTGAGTGATTGATGTGAACATATCCGAGCGCTCTGAAGCAGACGCACTCTCTGAGATTCTCAAGGCTACGTGAGAACTTGTCTTTCCGTGACCCATTTCTGGAGAGGCGGTTGGAAATGCTGCTGCTGGTGATGTGCTTTTGAATAGCGGTTTGGCTAGGGGTAAATGGCTTTCATTTGTTTTGGGGTGCAGTGAAAAGAATTTGGTGGCTGCCTCATCGTTATGCCCTGAGACTGTGCTTTCTTCATGACTCAGTCTGCCTGATGACGTTGCTTGGCTGCCTCTGAATGGAACAGTGGTATTTAAATTGGCTGTTGTAACTTCTAATGAATTTATTTTTAGCTGAGTGGAGGCAGTAGTCCTTGGAGCATTTGCACGTGTGGTGGCAATAAACTGGGTGGGTTTATTCAGCTTTTGTTTCCTTTTGTTTGGCTTTCTCCGGCGACCACCATTCCTTCTCCTGGAGTTAGTTTGTCGTAGGCGCGGGGGCGATTGTTCTTCAGACCCAATCCTTTTCGTAGTAGTAAATACAAGTATAGTTATTGGAGAAACTGTTGTGAGCTTTTCTTGGGATTGCAAGTCAATTGTTGTGTCCTTTGTCGGAGTGTGCGACTGTGAAGTTGTTGCAGTCCCACGAACATATTTTCCATTTTCCTCTTGGTTTGTTTCTGATACAAGTCTAGTTGTTTGGGATACTGTTGTGAGCATTGCTTGGGTTTGCAAACCATCAAGTGTGTCCTTATATTTCCCATTTTCCTCTTGGTTTATTTCTGATTCATTTGGGTTGACCGAAGGTATAATTTCACTTCCCCTTGAAGAGAGTTCTCGGTCATTATTAGAGCTGGCAAGAACATTCGGTCTATCCGTATTCCCGCTCCTCTGCAAGGCCTTAGATCCATCAGCTGTTTTGACTCTGTCAACATCTGCATTTGTGCTATGGTTCTCTTGTAGAGAAAATGTACCGCTGCTGCTTGCAGTGTTTGTGTTAGCCTGCCAGAAAGTGACAGCATGTAGGGGAACAGATGTGGTCAGCTGTGGAAGGAAAAACACACTGTTTGAAGTTGTGTGTAGATCCCAATTCAAGTCTTGGGTTGTGATGTGTTTATCCGTTTTCATTTGTGTATATTGTGTTGGAGTGTGCGGTGTTGTGAAGTCAGTCATGCCATCAGATGATCCCTCAAAAGTATCTTGCAATTCTGTAGTCTGCTGTGTCAATTTCCTCTCTGTTGTATACTGAACTGGGACAGGTGTCACAGTATTTCGATCAGCATTTCGATCTCTAATCTTAGCCAAAATGTCAGCCCATTTCTCTGGGTCTATTTTACTCTTTGACATGTTAACCTTCCTCCTGTCTTCGACATGTGATACTGTTGATTTCCGCAGCACTGCTGGTCTCCTTCGCATAGTCCTTGATGGATAAACGCCTCTCCTTCCAGGAGCCAAAACCCCGGGAACTCTCCTTCTTAGAGGATCCAAGCGGCTCAATGGAGCCCCCAAATGAGTAACTTCAATATCCCCTGAAGCATCCTCTGTATTCTCTGTGGGGACTTTAATCTGAGTGTTCACCCCTGAAGCCGACTGAGGCCTTGCTGGAAACGTCTTCAATGGCCTAATTGTCCCTTTGCGCTGCATGAAAGTGATTTTTGTAGCCAGCGTATCCACACCATGTTGATTAACTGCAATGCATTTATAATAACCACTGTCCATTAACTGAGTTCGTGGGATATGTAGAGTGCCGTTGGAATCGACCAAAGCTCTGGAGGAGTTGGCTTGGAAACTAACAATGTTGTGGTTGGGTAGAATCCAGTTAATTTCAGCATCAGGAGAACCAGATGCTGTGCAAGGCAGGGAAACAGGGTTGCCTGTGAATCCCTCAATAGGTGTAATTGAGGCATCCTCCCCTGGGGGAGGGCTGGAGGATTCCTGCACAGACAGATAGAAAGGCATGACAGCAAGGTCTCCATGAACCTTGGCAATGCAGTAGTAAATTCCAGTATCTGTGTGGCTGACAGCTTTAATGTCCAGCCGTCCATCTCTGGACACAGACACCCTGTTGTCTGGACCGCTGTATGGTGCCTCCACCTTTGAGCCATCCGGCAGCATCCAGTTGATCACCGGTTGGCCAGAACTGGTCACGTTACAGTACATTTGACTCGCACTTCCCAGGATAGCACTCAACACTTTCCGAGTCATGTTTGTTGACTCGATCATGACCCATGTCCTGCTCTGTCTCTGCACCAGCTCTGCCTCCACTGTCTCTGAAAGATCCGTGCTCAGGGTCAGTTTTACCATCTTGGCTGACGATTGAAATCTGTTCAGCTGAAGGTCTGCAGATGTCTGCATCAGCCATGCCGGCTGGGCCATGATATTAACTTTAACACCCGTGTAGTACTGGGTGTCCTTCTCAGAGTCCTGTTTGTACACATAGGTTGGATGAGGCTCTTTTCTGAGCATCACATCCCTTCGTAGGTGGGCTGGCACATTGCTGTAGTATGCAATCAGCCTCCACAGTTGCTCATACTTTTCTCTATCAACGGGGCATTCTAGATCCACTGACAAAGTGATATTGGAGGCCAACTGGAGTTTGTTTAGTTGCTCCCAGTTGATCTTGGTAAACTCTCTTGGCTCGTCAATACCACACTCCAAGTCCACTTGATTCCCATGCTCGTCTGACAGGCCTAAAGAGACGTTTCCAAATGGCTCCCTGAAGTCCTCCCTGGTCATGACTTCACTCTCGACGTCATCGGGCAGGGAAGTCCGGTGAAGGGAGCTGATGACGGGGCTGCTGCAGACCAGGTTCTCCACAACCAGGAGATCTTTACTCTGGAGGTGCCTGGGAGAGGAGCACATGGGACACAGTTGGCCACCAGGAAGGGCCCTGTCCTTCTTACATTTCAAGACACCTGGAGACAGATACAACAAAACTGTCAAATAAGACCTTGATGCATAAAGAAGCGCCAAAAAAGTCTAATATAGTGTCAAAAATGTTGAAAATAGACCAAAAATGTCAAAAAGCACTAATGTCTAAACAAGACATCACAAAAGTGACACAAAAGCATTGAAAAAAGGCCAAATGTAAAAAAAAGTGCCACAAATGTCAAAAAAACATAAATCAACTATAAACTATAACAGTCAGAGTCTAACCTGGCGAGCTTTTATACCAGACACGGAGCCACTGCATGTTGCAGTCGCATGTCCACGGGTTCCCGTGGAGGTACAGATTCTCCAGCTGAGGCATGGCCGCAAACAACCGGGAGGGCAGCGACGTTAGCCCGTTGTCCGACAGATAGAGGTGCCTCAGCGTGGAGACGTGGAAGTGTCCCATCAGAGTGAAGGTGGTGAAGGAGTCTGGGTGTAGCTGCTGAAGCCGGTTGCCTTCGGAATCAGAATCAAAAAAGGCTTTATTGACACAGGAAGTTACACTTACACAACTATTATCCAACTATTTAAACCGTTACCTCACTACTTTAACAGTTAGCTAACTATTTCAACTGTTAGCTATTTTAACTTTCATCTAACAATTTCAACCTAAATATTTTAAGGGTTGGCTAAATGTTATCCAACTTTTTCAAGAGTTAGCTAACTATTTCAACTGTTATCTAATTATGTCAACTGTTATCCAACTACTTTAACAGTTAGCTAACTATTTCAAATGTTAGCTTACTATTTTAACTGTTGGCTAATTATTATAAATGCTAGCTAAATATTTCGAAGTTAGCTAAATGTTTTTTGAAAAAAGAGCCAAAAATGTCAAAAAATAATATTTGGAAAGTGTGAGAACGACCCAGATGTAAAGTCCAGGATGAAGGCTAGTGCAGAGTGTAGTGACTCGGGACTCACCTTCCAGCTGCAGCAGCCGCAGTGAGGCGAGGCCGTGAAAGGCGTCAGGGTGGATGAACTCCAGGCGGTTGTGGTCCAGGTGCAACCGGGCCAAGGACCACAGACCCTGAAGGGTGTGTCTGTTGATCTCCTTCAGCTTGTTGTAGCTCATCTTCAACATCTAAACCAACGACCAGTGAGGAGAAACAGAAAGAAAGTCAACATTTGATATTATGAACAGGGCCGGGTTAAAATAATCTATTCTCCAATTAAAATCTGTTCTTGTTGTTTGAGTGAAACTACTACAAACATACACCAAACAACTACAAATGACCCCAAATGACAATAAAGAGACATAATAGAAAAGTAAAACTAGGGCTGGGTTAAAATAATTTATTCTTCTATTAAAATGAATTATTGTTGAAGTGATTTGATATCGATTAACGAAATCCAGACATGGATCTTTTGATCTTTTCCAGTTAAGTAAAAAGTCATTTAATGTGTATTCCTCATTGGTCATTCATGCATTCATTTAATCCCAGATATCATTTTGTACGGCGTGTTTTAGTCGCTGTACCTGTAGTGAAGTAAGATCCCTGAACACTCCATGAGGCAGACTGTGGATGTCGTTCCCATGGATCATCAGAAGCTCCAGCTTCCTCAGACCAGCCAGAGATTTGTCTGTAATCTTATTAATGCTGTTGAACCTGAAACAACAAAACCAGAGTGCAACCCATATGTGAGAAACAATACATTAGAAACATTACATGGGCCTGGGTAAAATGAAATCTGTTTTTCTATGAAGAAAAACCAAGCCTACAGATGTTCCTACATAGCAGTAAAGATCGTGAATGCAACACTCCACCATAGCAGAGTAACATTCAACACAGAATGCAGCACGTTGTTTTGAATGTTGTTATTTTAATGTAGTGCTAATGGCAGAAGTAGTAATGCTGTGATAAAAACAGAAAAACATGTCTTTCTCAACCCTGAAGCGCAAAATTGAGAATGAAAACCATCGGTTTAAACCTGTCTGGACTGCACTTTTTGATGTGCCTGTGTCAGATGTCACCAAATTTTAAAAAGGAAACAACGACTATACTTTTTTATTCATTGCATTTATTTGTGTTGGATTTAAATGTCATTACATGCTGCTTTACTTCCCACTGAAAATGTGTGGCCCTGGTAAATTGCTTTGTTTTAAAATACGGCCAATTGAGGCTCCATTCACATTTCTACGTTTTGGTTTTTAAGTGTTAAGTTTTGAGTCAAAAGTGATCTCGGTGCACCAAGTGTTTTTATCTCCAGTAGAATAACTAATCTCTGTTTAAACTAACACGCCCAAACCTCATATTTCATCAACATTCTGGTATACAGGACATAAACAGGAGGCAGCGTGGAGACTGGTCGTTGCCTTGGTAACGTTAGTAGCTTTAGTCTCAGAGAACGAGACGTCTTGACCAATAAGACCCAATCAGGAGGAGAAACATTGGCGTCAGTGTCGGTGTTGCCAAAGGTCTCCGTTTGAAACACAACCCCGCAGATTCCAGACCAAAACGGGTCAGAAGTGTTTCCAAATGTCTCCGGTTTAGGGGCTCGGAAACACCAGAGCAGGGGGAATGAGAGGGGGAAACACCAGAGCAGGGGGAACACCAGAGCAGGGGGAATGATATTCCTTTTGAAACCAAAACCTAGTAGATGGATCCTGAATTTAGACCAATTGAATAGCAATGGTATAGAGCTTAACAGTGTGGTTCCAGAAAATCACTTTTGTAACCTGAGCTGTTCAAAAAGTGGGCAGTAACTGGCAATGCCGAAGAAGCAGAAAGCAGAGACCCTAACCCTTATCTGTGGATTATTTTCTGCACTGACCCCAGATTGATGCGCTCCACATGTTTGGAAACAGTTGCTGGGATGGAGAGGAGGGAACGGAAGGTGCAGTGGAGCTCAGCAGGCTGGGGGCAGGAGCAGGGCCGGGGGCAGGGCGCCGGTGAAACACGGGGCACCGGGTCAACATTAGGCACCATCAGCAGCAGCAGCAGAGTGTGGAGGATGCATACGACCTGAAGCTCCATCTTCAATTAGTTACAGCAGCTGCCCGTGGAATAACTGCAACGATAATGTTACCAACACATCACACATTCATTATGGTGCGTTCCATTTGTACTAGGAAGTCGGACTTTGTGAGTTCCAAGTCGGAAACTTCAAATGGAACAATAGCAAAAATCCAACATAGCTGCCCCGTGCATCAACAGGAGTGAAAGCTGTAGTAACATATTGTTTATTAGCACTTTTGTCTAACTAGTGTCTCAGTAAATCAGTTGTACATACAGTCCTATCCTACTTTTATCTGTTGACATGTTTCTACACTGTTTGCACAAAATACAGTGTAATGCATTGTTATCAACTGAAATTGCTAAGAATAGCTAACCTGGCTAGAGCTGTGAAATACGATATTCCGATTTCTTAAATGGAAAGCAGTCAACTCATTTTTTTTTAGCTAGCTATCAAACACAACATTTAGCATATCTCTGCCAAACAAAATGCTATCAACGGAAAACTTCTTCACGATGCCACTCTGAGACTCTGTACCAAATTGGGTGAAGATCAGCCATTACGGCGCTATAATCAAGCTAGAAGCGTTTTGGCTTATAACTCAATGAATGTAAATGGAACAATTTGCAATTGCAATTTAGACGTTGCACCTCAGGGCATACTCACACTTGGCCCAATTAAACCGTGCCCGAACACGTTTGACGCCAAAGTCCGGTTAGTTTGACTACCAGACACGGTTTAGCGTACCAGTTATCAAAATAGTGTAATTTAATTAAATACGTATAATAAGTATATATCTAAGTCTATTAGTTTCAACAACAACAAAAAAAGCTTGCCATTCTAATATCCAAAGGCAGTGAGTTCTAACTTGAATTTGGGGATCTGAGTTTGTGACCATTAAATCCACCTTTTGAAATTGCAAATCAAGACCCTTCACATTTTAATTTCAAAGACGTAAATCCAAAAGAAATATAGAAACATGATATTCAAAGTAGAATATTTCACTATTGAACTATTCATTGGCTGCTAAAATGTAAATACTTTTGTCTCTTATTTGCTTCCTTAGCAATAACTGATTCATGTGCTTGCGGAAATAAAACTGGAATAAAACGTCTCAGATGACAGTCATAATGCCTCAGAGGTAAAACCTAATTCCCTGCAGCGCTGCTGCAAATTTGGCTCAAGTTTTTGTGGGTGACCGTTTGCCTGCATCAGCGCGTAAATGGATCAAATGCGGTGAAATACGCACGAGAGTTTCAGCCAAAAGTGCTCCCTAAATATTCCATAACTTCAGCTCAAATCCCTGTAAAGAAACACGAAAGCTCTTACCTCAAAATCTCGAAAGCCTCTCCCTGGGGAACTCCTCATATTCCATTTTAACGTGGATAAAGTCCAGAACCCGCAGTTAGGCTGTTAAATTGAAACTAGAACAAAAAACCGGAAACTTCTACGAGGCAATGAACAAAGTTGGGGTAGCAATCTGTGGAAATGTGCACAGAGGAGACACAGAACACAGATCACAGATTTAGAAGTAAAATCCTCCGGGAAAAGTGTGTGTCTTAACTCCTAAATGCCGGTGCGCTGTGTGGAGTTTTGCAGGCAGGAATAAGTGAAGGAGACGCAACAGGAGGAGCTACAATGGCGGTTATGGGGAATTTTAGATTTCTTCACTAAAATTTTGCTTATTTAGTTCACTTTAAAAGTGTTTAAAAAGGCATTACAAAACACTTAAGGCATAATAAAAAGTTGAAAAAGTGTAAAAAATGTCAAAAGCGTCAAAAACTTGAAAATGCCGGGCAAGGCCGTTGAATTTTTTTTCAAAAACGTCCGAAAATAGCGTTATTTTGCGATCTTTAAAAGCCCCAAAAATGTTTAAACAATAGACAAAAAAAGCTTTAAAAAACCTTCAAAAACTGAAAAAAAACCATTAAGAAAAGGTGCTAAAACACAATCAAAAACTTGAAATATTTAGCTAGCTGTTGAAATAGTTAACTATTTAACAGATTTATGGTTGAAACATTCAGCTTCCCTCCAAGTAGTAGCAGCCTAGCTAGTAGTTGTAGTTGCTGACCAAAACAATCTAAATATTGACATTCAGTTGAAAGAAATAATCAATATCCACTTTTATATAATAAATAGTGTTATACACAGGGTGCGGTTTTCTGGGGGGGAGGCGTGGGATTTCTCCCTTTCTGGTCTACATATCCCTCCCTATGCTCAATTATTTTTATCCCCGGTGGAGTCAAAATGTACCCAATGTTGACACCATGTTGTGCTATCTCATTTTGAGATAATGACATTCTAGTGTTTGGGCAAGGCCGGCCGAGTGGCTCTATATCCATGGTGCTATTGGAAGGGGGATTTAATTCTTGAATGTTAGGTTTTGTTTTGCGCGATCAAAAACCATCCCCCCCCCCCCTGCTTTCTTCACAAATCACTCCCTGGTTATACATTTGGAACAAACATTGGGAATGGATGAAGTTTTATTTTATTTTTTATTTATTTTTTTATTTGATAGGGACAATGCTCATTGATCAAAAGACAAATTACTTGCTGTAAACAAGCCAGAGTTAGCTACAAAGAGCTCACACTGTGCCACAAATGCTAGCATCAAGTGTTGTGTCAGCCTAAAAAGTGAACTGCTGATTGGTCTTCTCTCTGTCTCTGAAGGTAAACCTCAAAGCCCTTTCATTAACACTGACTCACATGAGCCCAGCATGCAGTCTCGACACACACTCATTGGGGGAAAGCATGCACAGACAGACACACACCAATGAGCCACACATGAAACAAGAGGACAGGACGGCCTGAGGGAGGGAACCAAGTTGGTTTAGTTTCAACATTGGGGGGACACACATTATAAACGGGTGGTCTGGGGGGTCATCACCCCAAAGTTTTTGAGCGTCAAATGCTTCATTTCCTGTGTCTGAAATCTTTGGAAAACATTTATTTACTGGTAAGAAGTAGAGCTGGATCCCAATATCCGACTATTCGTTTGTTGGGTAGGTGTTAGAACTTCAATTTGGGGATTTAAGAATTCGTTTTTTTTTGTTTTGTTTTTCCTTCAGTGCTGTAATAAAGTTGAGACAGATTGAACTTTTGGAGAAACGCAACCCTAAGAAGCAGCCTTGAGAAAGATATAAACTCTTCGGATATAACAAAGTTTGGAGCCCCTTGAACGGTTATTTTAGCACTTTTACCTTCAGTCGAGGCTGACACATGTTAACGTTAGAAAACATGTCCAGGGGTGACAGGGTCATGGAGGATTTTCATCCAGCAATGAGTTAGTTTTTCCTCTCCTTCCCTCAGACTTAACGCTCATTGAAGCTCTGATATCTGAACCTTTTCCCCATTTCTGCCTCGGTGCTCGGAGGCTGAAATGCTGTAGCTGTGTGAATAAATCTAGAGGGATCCTGCTTCACCTTGCTCTGCCTTTCTTTCTCTGGCTCTCTCTCTCTGAAAACAGTCTGGAGGGAAGAAGGATGAAGCGTTAATCCCTTTCCCTTCTGCTGAATCTCCAGATGTTGCTAACTTTCCAGGCATTCGGCTTCCCTTGGTGTTTACGTAACGTCCAAACTGTATCCAACGCTCTCTCTGTGGGCTCTTGTCCAAGCAAATCGTCATCGGATGACAGAAAAGTCACCCTGAGCACATACGAAAGCCATATGTCTGACTGAGAGAGATTTATAGAGTGTGTAAAGGCAGGACTACTCTTTATTTTCAGTTTAAGAGAAAGGGTATGAATATGTGTGACTGTGAGAGAGAGACCGTTTATTTTCAGGTGAGTCACAGTCGCTGGCAGCGTACAGAGGGTCTGTTCATACGGTACGTCAGTGATTCCCAATCAGGGGTACGTGGAAAGATTGTGCGGTAGCTCAACTAATTTGAAAAAATAAGAATACATTACATGTCATTTAGCTGACGCTTTTATCCAAAGCAACTTACAATTGCTATACATATGTCAGAGGTCGCACGCCTCTGGAGCAACTACGGGTTAAGTGTCTTGCTCAGGGACACACTGGTTGATGTATCACAGTGGGAATCGAACCCGGATCTCCCGCAGCAAAGGCACGTGTCATATCCACTGCACCATCACACCCTGCTCTGGCGTTTCCCTCTCTCATTCCCCCTTCACCCAGAATACATTTTTGATTATCCACATATTAACATAAAGTTAACTGTACCATCTCATGTTGCATGCTTTTTGTCTGTCTACAAAAGACAAGCAAACAACTGTAAAAATGTTTGTTTTCTGAATGAAGTTTGGGCCGATCCAGGCTATGCAATAGGCCAGAGAATCTCGACACCGATAGACTTTTGCGACAGCGTTGCGCTTAATTCTCGCTCATGTTCTCAACGTACAATTTGCATGAAACACAGCTGGTGTGAACACACCATTAGTTTGTTTGTTTCATTTTGCTTCTGATCATTTCCATCTCCAAGAGGGTACTCTGGATCAACGGAAGTATATTTCCAGCCTCCGCTCTCTGTGCGTCTCTGTTCTCAAATTCTGTTTGCTTCAGGAAACTACAACAAACTTCGAGCTAGCGAGCTACATGCTGAAAATGAAAATTTGGTATGTGCAAGAAGGCAGGCCTGCTTGGTTCTTTCAGGGAATGATTGTAAAGATTTACAAAGAATACGAACTAACTAAGCTAAATATTTCAACCATTGGTGCGAGACTACCAAAGCCAGACTGCCAAGAGAGCAACACAAACTTCAAATGTACGATATGACCATCCACTCTCTTCCACTTCAGACGGAGAGAGAGTACGGACGTCGCGCTCAGACAATGTCCATTGGATGAATAATTGTGTAAAGGTATCTGCCAGCTGTAATCCCTCTTGCACTCGTATGCGCTTGATCTCGCCCTAGCTAGAAACCTCTGAAGTTTCTCTGTGATGTAGTGAGTCAGAGCCTCTGCACCAGAAACCCACAGATACACGGGGGAATAACATCTGTTCATCTGTTCTTCAGACACACCTAGCAGAAAAACACAGCACACTCCCTCACAGCCACACAGGACCAAACACAAGAACTCCCATCCCAAAACAACCAAATATCCACTGCATTAAGCTGCAAGTTTATTTTCCAAAAAGAAAAAGCATCCTCGGTCATAGCCTACGAAATGCTTCATCATTTTGGTGCATTTGAAAGCCCCTTTGTCTGGAATTTGTACATGAAAACAGCAGTTTTGATGCTAAGAGAACGTCTCGACCGGCTGTAATTTCATACAACATCATACGAATTGTTTTGCATACGTTTTCGTACGATATCATACGGATCAGTTCCTGAGAATGGATTGAAAAAAGCGGAAGGATTCTTAAATATGACTCAGCAAATGTCCATCAGCTGTCGGCTTCTTTTCTCCGAATGCGTAGGCTCGGTTTCAACATTATATCCTGGGGGTCAGCCCTCATTACACTTTAAGCATCAAACACTTCATTCCCATTTTTACATCTTTTAGGGAGTGGGTTGTCTTTCATTTTCTGTGAGGGGGGGAGAGATCTACTTTTTCTAAATATTGGGGGGGCATATCGCCTGCATCCTCCCCGAAATCTGCTCCTCTGTGTTTCTGTATTTGGGTTTTCTCAGTTGCAGGTTTCTAGGTCAGTTCCTAGATTCAAGGCGTGCCTTTTTCCCCAACATGATATCATGACTTCGCTTAAACATACACCCCCACTTTCTAAAGCCAAGTGGTTTGCGTGTAATCTGGACGCATTTTGAGCGCCGTATACAGCGGACAGGTTGAGTTTAGGAAAAGAAGAACGGGGTTGGATTTAGTAAAAGAAGAAAGCGACGGTTGAGTTCAGGAACTGTGACACGCGGGACCGATCCCCGGTCTCCTGGGTGAAAGTCCTGTGTTTGACCCATCCTCCCTCCGACCAACCTCCCTACGCGGATTTTTGGGCTTTCATATTACTTGCTACGGCATAAATTCACACGCAATCGCAAGGTAATGTAAGTCAATGGAGGTCAAACGGCACTGATAAACACTAAAAAGAGAGTATGCGAGTATGCGAGTATGGTCTGTTGCTAAACTAATGGGCAGCACTAATTGGACAGACGTGCTGTGACGTGCCGACGTGTAAGAGTGAGCGTATTGTGTCACTTCCGGTGTTCCCGTGTTACAAACGCTAGTTTGCTGCTCCGGCAAAAACTTACTGAACTCTGCTTCACTGTTTAAATTAGCAGCTATTTGCCTGGATTGCATTTGAATTACAATTGTTTTACTCAAGCACTTATACTTAGCTTCACTTACAGCGACTGACTCGCTGAATTTACAATTGTTAAAACACTGTTAGCTACTTTAGCTTAGCCATTAGCAATGGCTAATTCCTCTCCCTCTCCTGCTCTCTCTTGCTCTGTGTGTCAAATGTTTAGCTATTCCCCTGCCTCCTTTAGTGATAACGATACATGTAATAAATGTAGTATATTCGCTGCTCTGGAGGCAAGGCTTAGTGAATTTGAGTCACGGCTCCGCACCATGGAATCAGAATCGTATGCTTCCGTAGCTAGCCAGCACCATGTAGTTAATGCGGGCCAACATACTGTAGCTTCTGTAGCTTCTGCTAGCTGTCCCCGGCAGACCCCGAGCAGCCGGGCGAGAGGGTGACTGTCCGAGGGAAGCGTAGCAGGATCTAGACCAGGGAGTGCACATGATGAAGGTCGCTTAAACCGGAGCCGTCTTCGCCTCTAACAGTTTCTCCCTACTCAGCGATACACCCGCTGAGAAGCCAGTTCTGGTTATTGGGAGCTCTATACTGCGATATGTGAAGCCAGCGCCCGGCGGCTACAGTAGGCCTACCTACGGTCATATTGTCCCCGGGGCTGGAGCGGGCGATATAGAAACCCATCTAAAGCTGCTGGCAAAAAGAACCGTAAATACAGTAAGATCATACTTCACGTAGGTGGTAATGGTCGAAATCGGAGATCACTAAAATGAATGTTGAGTCACTTTGTGCATACGCAAAGACAATGTCGGACTCAGTAGTTTTCTCTGGACCCCTGCCAAACCTGACCAATGATGAAATGTACAGCCGTACGTCATCCTTCCACCGCTGGTTGTCGGGTGGTGCCCAGCTAATGATGTGGGCTATGTGAATAACTGGAGGGCGTTCTGGGAAAAGCCTGGTTTGATTTAGAGAGACGGCATTCATCCCACCTGGGACGGTGCCGCTCTCATATCAAAAATCTGAACGAGTTTATCAGACATAAACCATGACAACCCAAGTTTGATATTAGTAATCAGAGGTGCTAGTGCACGCCCCCCTACTTTCCGCTGGAGCAGTCGCCCACTCATAGTCTAATAAGCACGGTGTCTGTCCCCCCGCTCAGATCGGTTAAATCAAAGGTAAACGAAAGATGCGCTATACTTAACAACCTAATTGGAATTAAAACTACTGCAATAGAACAAAATAGGAAAATTAGATGTGGACTATTAAATATTAGATCTCTGTCTTCTAAAGCAGTACTGGTAAACGAGTTGATATCAGACAATAAAATTGATTTATTTTGTCTTACTGAAACCTGGCTGGGCCATGAAGACTATGTTAGTCTAAATGAAGCCACTCCTCCCAGCCATATTAATACTCAAATTCCTAGAGGCTCAGGCCGAGGAGGGGAGTTGCAGCCATCTTTGATGCAAGCCTGCTAATTACCCTAAACCTAAATTACATTATAACTCATTTGAAAGTCTTGTTCTTAATCTTCAACATCCAAAATGGAAAACATTACAGCCAATTATATTCATTGTTATTTACAGGGCTCCAGGTCCGTATTCTGAATTTTTATCTGAATTCTCAGAGTTTTTATCATGTTTAGTCCTTAAATCAGACCAAGTACTTCTTGTAGGTGATTTTAATATCCATGTGGACGTTGACAATGACAGCCTGAGTACTGCTTTCAACTCATTACTGGATTCAATCGGTTTCAGTCAGAGTGTGCACAAGGCGGACGCACTGTTTTAACCACACCCTAATCTGCTGGCATATGGTATTGAAATTGAGGATTTAATAATATTTTCGCAGAATTCGGTATTATCAGATCATTCTTTAATCACTTTCGAATTCTTACTACCTGATTATATTAAATTAGATAAAAGCTCCTACACCAGATGCTTATCTGACAGTGCTATAGCTAAATTTAAAGAAGATATTCCAACAGCATTCGACTCTATGTCATGCCTTAACATAACAGAGGACCTGTATGTTAACCTCAGTCCCTCTCAAATTGATGCATTTGTAGACGGTGTTACGACATCGCCTACGGACCGACCTTAGACTCCGTCGCTCCCTGAAAAAGAAGATGATGAAGCAAAGGAAACTAGCACCTTGGTATAACTCCCAAACTCGCAAATTAAAACAAATCTCGCAAACCCTCGAATGTAAGTGGCGCGTTCCACCAAGGTGGAAGAATCTCTCGTTTGGATTGGCAAGAAAGTCTCAAAACCTATAGGAAGGCCCTAAGAAAGGCCAGATCAGACTATTACTCATCACTAATAGAAGAAAACAAGAACAACCAAGGGTTCCTTTTTCAGCACTGTCGCCAGGCTGACAGATAGCCACAGCTCTACTGAGCCATCTATTCCTCTAGCTCTGAGTAGTGATGACTTCATGAGCTTCTTCAATGATAAAATTACAACAATTAGAGATAAAATTCATCACCTTTTACACTCAACTTCTAACGGTTCACCTTTAAACGCAGAGTCGTTAGAAATAAAGACTAGTCTCGCATATACTTAGACTGCTTTTATCCTATAGATCTTCAACAATTATTGTTAAAGATATCCTCAGCTAAGCCATCTACCTGTCTCTTGGACCCCATCCCAACGAGACTACTCAAAGAAGCATTACCTGTGGTTAACACCTCATTACTAGATATGATCAATATGTCTCTATTAACAGGTTATGTACCACAGTCATTTAAAGTAGCTGTGATAAAACCTCTTTTGAAAAAACCCACCCTGGATCCTGAGGTCTTAGCAAACTATAGACCTATATCTAACCTTCCTTTTCTATCCAAGATCCTTGAGAAGGTGGTTGCTAATCAGTTATGTGATTTTCTACATAGCAACAGTTTATTTGATGACTTTCAATCAGGATTTAGAAAGAATCATAGCACAGAGACGGCACTGGTGAAAATTACTAACGACCTTTTTAACTGCTGCAGACAAAGGTCTTGTCTCCATTCTTGTTTTACTAGATCTTAGTGCTGCATTTGACACAATTGACCATTCAATCCTGTTACAGAGATTGGAACACTTGGTTGGCATTAAAGGAATTGCTCTGAGTTGGTTTAGGTCCTATTTCTCTGATCGATCTCAATTTGTGAATGTTAATGATAAATCCTCCAAGTACGTTAAAGTTAGCCATGGGGTTCCTCAAGGCTCAGTGCTTGGACCAATTCTATTCTCCTTATATATGCTTCCTCTAGGCAATATTATTAGAAAACACTCAATTAACTTTCACTGTTATGCGGATGACACCCAATTATACTTGTCAATCAAACCAGACGAAACCAGTCAGCTAGCAAAATTTCAAGAGTGCATTAAGGATATAAAATCCTGGATGACCTATAATTTTCTGATGTTAAACCCTAACAAAACTGAAGTTATTGTGCTGGGCCCTAAACACCTCGAACTTCATTATCTAGAGATATAGCTACTCTGGATGGTGTTGCCCTGGCCTCCAGCACCACTGTTAGAAATTTAGGAGTTATCTTTGATCAGGATATATCCTTTAATGCCAATCTAAAACAAACCTCAAGAACAGCCTTTTTCATCTTCGTAACATTGCCAAAATTAGGAATATCCTGTCTCAAACGACGCTGAAAAACTAGTCCATGCATTTGTTACTTCCAGGCTGGACTATTGTAATTCCCTACTGTCAGGTTGCTCAAATAAGTCTCTTAAGACTCTCCAGCTGATCCAGAATGCTGCAGCGCGTGTTCTCACAAGAACTAAGAAAAGAGATCATATTTCTCCTGTATTAGCTTCTCTGCATTGGCTTCCTGTTGAATCCAGGATTGAGTTTAAAGTCCTTCTCTTGACCTACAAAGCTCTAAATGGTCTAGCACCATCATATCTAGAAGAGCTCCTAATACCCTATTGTCCCACTAGAGCACTGCGCTCCCAGAATGCAGAGTTACTGGTGGTACCTAGAGTCTCTAAAAGTAGAATGGGAGCCAGAGCCTTCAGTTATCAGGCTCCTCTCCTATGGAACCAGCTCCCGATCTGGGTTCGGGGGGCAGAAACTGTCACCTCATTCAAGAATGAACTTAAAACTCTCCTATTTGATAAAGCTTATAGTTAGGGATGTGGGAGTTGCAGTGTTCACCTAACTGGCCCAACTGCTTCTCTTCATAATTGTTAGATTAATAATACATAACAAAGTAGAGGGAGGCAGGCCAGCCAAGCCAGATCCGGCAGGGGGAGAGTTCTAAGCCCGAAAAAGCTACCTCTCCTTATGACCTGTCTCTCTTAGTTACCTGTTATAGTTACGCTGTTATAGTCCTAGACTGCCGGGGGACTTCCTTCCTTTGACACACTGAGCTGCTCTCTCCTCTCCCTTTCTATTACTGTTACTATTACTGTTACTATTACTATTACTATTTGTGTGCAGCCCATCCCAGAAATGCTTGTTACTAATCCTAGCTTCTGGGGAGTTTACTCCCCGGAGTCCTTATGCTTTTTTCCCCAGCCGTATTTCCTTGGAGAACGTTGGCACCAAGACCCTGGTTGCAGCTGTCGGCGTGGTCCTGCTGCACTTCCCTGCTGAGCTCAGCGATGCCCTGCAATGTCATTCTGCCGTCCTGCTGAACCCTGCAGCTTCCCGCTACATCCAGTCACTGTTCCATTATTAATGTGACTACTATCGCCACTGTTCATCACACCCCCAACCGGTTCGTCAGACACCGCCTACCAAGAGCCTGGGCGGTCCGCGAGGTTTCTTCCCAAGAGGGAGTTTTTCCTCGCCACTGTCGCACTGCTTGCTCTTGAGGGAATTACTGGAATTGTTGGAATTGTTGGGGCTTTGTAAATTATAGAGTGTGGTCTAGACCTACTCTATCTGTAAAGTGTCTCGAGATAACTTATGTTATGATTTGATACTATAAATAAAATTGAATTGAATTGAATTGAATTGATGACACGCCAATAACGGCATATGAATTGGCGTGTCATACATACGCCACTTCATGAGACCAGTCTGCTTTTTCCCCATGTTAGTTGGTCTTTTTTGAAAACAAATTTCCAACTCAAGGCGAGTCTTTCTTCACCGTTTTTGTCGTTTCTTTGTCGATTGTGGCTTTTTTTCTGCATCAGTACCTGGCTGCTTTTCTCCCGCATCACCTTTCTGTATTTGGGTTGTTTCAGTCGCAGGTTTCTAGGTCAAGGCGAGCCTCTTTTCACCGTTTAGTATTCTGCCGGCTCACAGACTGCCATCCCAGAATAAGCAGCCTGCTGCGCTGCAGCTGTGCTCTGACCCTGCAGATGCTCCATGTCGACTGGCTGCCGGGCACACAATAATAAAAAGAAACAGGAAAGGCTCTGCCTGCTGCCATGAAGCCGCCACTAACACGCAGAGTCGTCGGGTTAGACCGGAGCTCTGCGACTGGCTGCCAGGTGCATGCTGGGAGCCCGGCTCGCTGTCGGTAAAACACTCACTAATAACAGGAATGTGAGAGAGTTCACACCCATTAAAAACACACATACAGTACGTATGCCAACAGCCAGGTATAAAGATGCTGACACACACACTAACACACGTGGACCAGGGAGAGAGATTCAGATGGCTTCTTCCATCTTTATATCGCTTTTTCAACATTTTTGTCGCTTTCATTGATGCTAATTACAGGAATGTAAAACAAACATACATATAGGTACAAAGATGCTGACACACATTAACTTCTGCCTTCTAACAGGTGATTAAAAATCTCTTCGTTTAGACAACTGTTACTGCTGCAGTTCAGATCTGGATCCGAGGAGATCACGAAACATGTTTCTGTTGATGTGTTTTCATCTTTGTACTATATAGGTCATTGTTGTCTAACTCTGTTTTGGTTGCTCTTCTTTTATTTAGCAGAGCAGCCTGGGAACACAAAATGAACTTCAGTGTAAACTGTGGACCAGGAAGAGAGAGTCAGAGGCTTCCTGTCCCTTTGATTGAGGTTTTTGAGGCACTTTTTATTTTATTCCCATGAAATGTAACACATTATGTTTCATACTAGTGCAGAGCCTGTTGAAAATGTGCCTGTTTGGAACAGGCTGATTGCTTGGCCTGTGGTATTGCTGCTTGTAGAATTCTTCAAAACCAAATTGTACCCCAAAATTACTTACAGAGGGACCCCAAACTACTTCATATGCAACGCCCCTGTATACCCTACTACTGACTTACAGTGTAGGCTACTTCTACATCAGAGGAAGACATTGTGCTATTTACCTGACAGAGAAAGCTGCAGATTCAGAATGTAATCACAAAATATCACAATGACAATGTGGAGTAATCGGACATTAGCCTCATGGACTCATGGCAGTGTGTTACCCACCTTACCCGTTATGAGAACTAATCAACACATATCTGTGTTCATCAACCACCAGAACCAGACTGTTTTGTGTGTGTGTGTGTGTGTGTGTGTGTGTGTGTGTGTGTGTGTGTGTGTGTGTGTGTGGACTCGGGGGAGAAACCGATCAGCTGTGAATGAGTCCCCTGTCTGGCAGATGTGGAACAGCTGGATGATGAGGAAGATATGCAGTGGAATAACCATGTGTAAGCTAGTTAGGGTTAGGGGTTAGGGTTTCATGGGAACCAGGATGTTTTGGGGAACAATTAGACAGAAATATGATCTAAGATATTGGCTGGGGCCATAGGATGTAAAATAAGAGACAAAAGAGAGAAAAAAGCGGAAAAAAGTAACAAACATTGAATAAAGTGACAAAAAAAGCGGAAAAAAGCAACAAAGACGTAGAAATAAGCGTTGAAAAAAAGGCATTGAAAGCGTCCAAAAAACACTTTACAAAGTGCCCAAAACGTTGACAAAATGCGTCAAAACCTCAAAAGAAAACAGAGAAAAATGGTTGTGACAAAAACAAACGTTGAAAGGCCCCAAAAAAAGTGACAAAACCTTTTTTTTTTTTTTTTTTAACTGACAAAAACTTCTAAGACAAAAACTAACAAAAAAAAGACTAACAACGTAAACTAAAGTGCCAAAAATGTCGGAAAAAGCGACAAAAGACAATAAGCAAAGTCTGTCCAGACTCAGGGGAGAAACAGATCAGCTGTGAATGAGTCCCCTGTCTGGCAGATGTGGAACAGCTGGATGATGAGGAAGATATGCAGGGGAATAACCATGAGTAAGCTAGTTATGGTTAGGGGTTAGGGTTTCATGGGAACGGGGCTGTTTGGAGACCAGCTGTTATTAAAGCGGATTCTGTAATGTTTGGCTGAAAGATCTCAAACCAGTTGCTCTTGACAACAATGGTTTGGACAGAGAATGCACTTTTTAAACCATAAGGCATTCACACCGCTATTTCTGAAGAAATAGCGGTGTGAATGCTGGATGCTGAAAGGCTGACGCTACACTGGATTGCTGGCTTGAGTATGTAAGAAGAAACTAGAAAACATTGAATTCTTTTCATAAAAAATGTTCGGACGTTTCTTTTGACTTTTCTGTTGTTTTTCCACTCGTCCCTTTGTCCGACAAAAAAGCTAAATAGGCTACAAAAATGTCAAATAAAGGTCCATAGTTGGATTTTTTCCTCATAACATCAGAGAAGTTGTCGATCTGACCTGAATGCATGGAGTGAATTACATTTCCAGGATAATTGTCCCTCCCCTTCCTCTCTCTGTGGGTTTCCGTTCTCAAACTCCGTTCGCTTTGGGAAACAACAACAAACTCCGAGCTAGGAAGCTAACGTTTGATGCTGAAAATGTCAAGTTTGGAAGAAAATATGAATGGTGCAATGCGACAGGCAGGCCTGCTTGGTTCTTTCTGGGAATGATTGTAAAGGTTTACAAAGAATATGTTTACAGCATTAACTCTTACTTTGTTTTGCTTTTCAAATGTTTTTGTCGCTTTTATTTGACATTTTTGTGGCTTTTTCAACAGGTTTATGTGTATAACTGTTTCAATGAATAGCACTGAAACAGTTTCTCCAGAAACATTTCAGAGCAGTAAAAAGGGAGGTGAGGGGCTGGAAGTGCATCACTGTGCGTTTCAGCAGCAGACAACAGAGTGTGAGGTAACCAGATTTCCATGAGAACACTTTGACGCATCTGGACACTTTCAACTACGTCTTCATGATTCATAAAGGGATGGACGGGGGAGTGCCAGCAGCATGAATCCCTTTCCTCCGAGTAAACATCCAAACACTCTCCCTGGCAGCGTCTGAACTGGGTCAACGGATGCTCTGCACGCTCTCTAACGCGGCCGCGATACGCAGTTTCTTAAAGAAGATACATGATGCGTCAGGAGTTGACAAAAATGTCAGAAAAAGGGGCAAACATAGGAAAGAGTGACAAAAGACAAAAACAAATGTTGAAAGCACTAAAAAGTGACAAAAAAAACTTTTAAAAAGCAACAAAGAATTCGAAAATAATGGCAAAAATGTTGGAAAAATTGACAAAAGGGACCAAAGTAATGGAAAAAGTGACAACAATGAAGAAAAACAAACCATAAAAACAAACCTTTGACAGCACAAAAAAGTGACAAAAACTCAAAAAAACACGTATTCAAACTTTTTGAAAAAAGCGGCAAAGTCTCCATACTCAGGGGAGTAACCGATCAGCTGTGAATGACTCCCCTGTCTGGCAGATGTGGAACAGCTGGATCATCAGAACGCTATGCATGAATCTCGTTCCTGGACCTTTCCTCCGAGTAAACATCCAAAAACTCTCCCTGGCAGCGTCTGAACTGGGTCAACGGATGCTCTGCACGCTCTCTAACGCGGCCGCGATATGCAGTTTCTTACATGATGTGTTAGGAGTTAGGATGATTGATGGGCGTGCAGCGGGCCAAGGGAGCGAGGCAGCAGCGTTGGGATGTTCCTGGCTGCCGGCAGGGTGATGAATCTCTGAATCTCTCCGTCTCCTCGGTTTTTTCTTCCTCCGGAGCCAAGGAGACGTCTCACACAGCGCTCAATCCAACATGGCAATGGACAGCAAAGCGTCCGCCGAGCACCCGGACAGCGGCGCAACACTTAACTCTGCGTGTCAACGGGTCACGGGGCTGGTATGGCAGAAACAAGTAGCATCTGGGGGGACTAATATGAAAATCCATCAATGAAATGATTTCTAGGGAAAGTAAAGCTGGGGAAGAAATTTCAGGCATAAATTTGAAACACATGGGAGGTATTTAAGGGAAGCCTGGAGGATTGAGCTCTCAGACTGTGTTTGTCTCCAGAGGACTTACGGACTGAGCAGAGAAAGCCTCGATCACATCCAGCTGTTGGGCGGATGATGATGATGATGATGATGATGATGATGATGCGTGTCTGTTTACGGAGAGACGAGTTCCAGTGTGATGGGACACAGAGACACAAAGCTGGCTCTAAACTCCATCCAGCCTGGCCGGTTACAAACAATGAGTGGAAATGGAAGAAAATAAATCTTTGAAAAGGTTTTTGTGCTCACTCAAACTAAAGAAATGTTTTTGTCAGTTGAGATGTTATGCCAAACCCCCTTAATCGTTGTCCTCAAAATTCAGGAATTCATTTCTTTTTTTTCCCCCTTCTATCTTTGTTTTAAATGGTTTTCACTTGGCCTTACAGACAGACAGAAAATATTCTAAATACAGCGTTTCCTTCAACTGATAGAAATGTTTTAGGTTCTTCAGCAGAACAGGAACAGAGGGGGGGAGGGGTCACCCAGCAGGGTGTGGTGCGTTCACAGCCCTGCTGATGACAGGAATCCACCTGCACGCTGTCTTGTTATTAGCGCGACATCACAAGGCAACAACAGAAAACAAGCGCACCTTGTTGTTTGGCCGGGTGGAGCTAATGACCCTAATATACCCAACAGGACAGGCTTCACAGCATAGCAACGCAGCAATGGCTAGAAGGGTCCAAAAAGCTACAAATGTCCAGAAAATGGACAAAAAGTTACAGAAAATGCGACCATAAAGGCGATGAAAAACTGTGAAATGAAAAATAAAATAAAAAAACATCCAAGATTTCAAGCATTTATTTTCTGGCTTGTTTGTATTTCTTTAAACCAATCACAATGGTCCTGGGCGGCGCTAAGCTCCGGATGGAGCGACAGTTGCTCTGCTAAATAGTCTCAGGAAGGAACTTGCTCTGGTGGAACATTTGCAAAAGAAAACGCCACATACAATATTAGATAAAGTTAACTGTTCAGAGGGAAGTCTCCTTCGCAGGTCTGCATCCTGTGCAAAGGCTTCTGGGAAATATCTGCCATCATCAGCAACACGGCTCATACGGAACTAATTAGCCGAGGATTACAGCTGTGCAGAACTCAGACAAAACATGACTCATCACTTTCCACGTGTAAACACAAAAACCCTCCGTGAAACTCCGTGTTCAGCACATTAAACCCAGACAGAGAGAGGGAATAAAAAAAAAGACACAAAAATGGTTTTAAAAAGAAACAAACGTACGAAAAAACTATGTTGGAAACATCTGGTAACACCTCGGGATCCAAATGGTTTCTCCAAATGTTTTGGGAACCAATAACGTTGGAAAAGAACAAAAAAAAACGTGAAAAATATTTTTTTAAATCAACAGAAGCGACAAACGTCAGAAAATAAGAGACAAAAATGTGACAAATGTTGGAGAGAAACAATGTTAAGAAAAGAGACTGTTACAGAAAGTGACAAAAATGTCTGGAAATAAAGCGACCAAAAGACACACAAATATATAAACTTTGAGGAAAAAAAATGACAAAAACGTTACAAGAAACGACAAAAACTTCAACACATTTAACACCAGAGAGAGGAAACGTACCGTAATCCACGTAAAATCGTGAGTGATTAGAAAACTCCCACATCTGTGGGAAACATCTGGTAATGAGCCATTTCCTGCTGTCAGACAAATAACACCAACTACGTGCTATGTTCTTGCTTATTTTGGATAACACTTTTTGTCAAGTGTTTGACAAGTTTTTGTCGCCTTTTTCAAGGTTTTTTGACAAGTTGTTCCCACAATTTCAATGTTTTTGTTGCTTTTTTTTTTTATACATATATTTTTTTAAATACAGTTGGCGATCTCAACCCCCGCCCACCAATGTTGAACACAAAAGTTACGCTCTTGGATATAGATATACACTACCGGTCAAAAGTTTTAGAACGCCCCAATTTGAAATTTTAGCAGTTCAAGTCCAATGAATAGCTTGAAATGGTACAAAGGTAAGTGGTGAACTGCCTGAGGTTAAAAAAATAAGTAAGGTTACCCAAAACTGAAAAATAATGTACAGTACATTTTAGAATTTTACAAAAAGGCCTTTTTCAGGGAACAAGAAATAGGTTAACAACGTAAAGCTGTTCTGCAGCAATGGAGGTTGATCAAGCTTTGACCAATTCCCACAGGTGTTCCAACTTGTCTGGATTACTTACAACCCTCTGTTTGTATAAAAGTATTGTTGGAACACACGGTGGTACCGTACCCTCGTGAGCATTATATGAACAGTATTGTACTGCAGAAAGTAGTGTGTTGCCATAAAAATGGCAGGAAAAAGGCAATTAACAATGGAAGAGAGACAGACCATCATAACACTTAAGAATGTTGGTCTTTCCTACAGAGAAATTGCGAAGAAAGTCAAGGTGTCAGTGAGTACAGTATTCTTCACCATCAAAAGGCACTTAGAAACTGGGGGAAACTCTGACATGAAGAGGTCTGGCAGACCCAAAGCCACAACAGAATCAGAAGACAAGTTTCTGAGAGTCAACAGCTTGCGTGATAGGTGGCTCACAGGACAACAGCTTCAAGCTCAGCTTAATATTGGTCGTAATAAGCAAGTCTCAGTTTCAACTGGAAAGAGAAGACTTGGAGCTGCAGGTTTGATAGGTCGAGTTGCAGCAAGAAAGCCATTGCTAAGACATCAGAATAAGAGGCTTGCCTGGGCCAAGAAACATTGTCAATGGACTACTGAAGACTGGAAGAAGGTGTTATGGACTGATGAATCAAAATTTGAAATCTTCGGGTCATCACGCAGGATTTTGTCATCGCCGAGTAGGCGAAAGGATGGTTCCTCAGTGTGTGACATCAACTGTCAAACATGGAGGAGGAAGCGTGATGGTCTGGGGCTGTTTTGCTGGATCCAGGGTCGGTGATTTGTACAGAGTGAAAGGCACCCTGAACCCAAACGGCTACCACAGCATTTTACAGCGCCATGCAGCACCCTCTGGTATGCGCCTAGTTGGTCAGGGGTTCATCCTACAGCAAGATAATGACCCAAAACATAAGTCCAAGCTATGCCAGAACTACCTTAGCGAAAAAGAACAAGATGGTAAGCCTAAAAACATGGAGTGGCCAGCACAGTCACCAGACTTAAACCCCATTGAAAAGTGAAAGCAAAGCAACCTACAAGTGCCACACATTTATGGGAACTTCTGCAACAGAGTTGGGAAGAACTTTCTGAAGAATATTTGATTTCCATTGTAGAAAGAATGCCAAGAGTGTGTTCAGCTGTTATATCTGCCAAAGGGGGCTACTTTGATGAGTCAAAAATTTAGAATACATTTTCCATCCATCTTCGTCAGCTTATCCGGTGTCGGGTCGCGCGGCGAGCAACTCCAGCAGGAGACCCCAAACTTCCCTTTCCCGAGCCACATTAACCAGCTCTGACTAGGGGAATCCCGAGGCGTTCCCAGGCCAGGTTGGAGATATAATCCCTCCACCTAGTCCTGGGTCTTCCCCAAGGCCTCCTCCCAGCTGGACGTGGCTGGAACACCTCCCTAGGGAGGCGCCCAGGGGGAATCTTACCAGATGCCCGAACCACCTCAACTGGCTCCTTTCAACGCAAAGGAGCCAGTTGGACAGCGCTCTACTCCGAGCTCCTCACGGATGACTGAGCTTCTCACCCTATCTCTAAGGGAGACGCCAGCCACTCTCCTGAGGAAACCCATTTTGGCCGCTTGTACCCTGGATCTCGTTCTTTCGGTCATGACCCAGCCTTCATGACCATAGGTGAGGGTAGGAACAAAAACTGACCGGTAGATCGAGAGCTTTGCCTTGTGGCTCAGCTCCCTTTTCGTCACAACGGTGCAATAAGTTGAATTACTGCCGAGAACCCGGACACAGCTCTCACTTTGGTCGTACAGAGATTGGATGGTCCTGAGAAGAGACTGCCTCACCCCATACTCCCGCAACACCTCCCACAGTATCTCCCAGGGGACACGGTCATACGCCTTCTCCAAATCCACGAAACACACGTAGACCGGATGGGTATACTCCCAGGCTCCCTCCAGGATCCTTGCGAGAGTAAAGATCTGGTCCATTGTTCCACGACCAGGACGGAATCCACATTGTTCTTCAATCTGAGGTTTGACTATCGGCCGAACCCTCCTTTCCAGCACCTTGGAGTAGACTTTACCAGGGAGGGTGAGAAGTGCGATACCCCTGTAATTGGCACACACCCTCTGGTCCCCCTTTTTAAAAAGGGGAACCACCACCCCAGTCTGCCACTCCTTTGGCGCTGTCCGAGACTTCCACGCAATGTTGAAGAGGCGTGTCAACCAGGACAACCCCTCCACACCCAGAGCCTTGAGCATTTCTGGACGGATCTCATCAATCCCCGGGGCTTTGCCACTGTGGAGTTGTTTGACTACATTAGTGACTTCCGCCCGGGAAATTGACAACAATCCCCCATCATCCTCCAGCTCTGCCTCTAACATAGAGGGCGTATTAGTCGGATTCAGGAGTTCCTCAAAGTGCTCGTTCCACCGCCCTATTACCTCCTCAGTTGAGGTCGACAGTGTCCCATCCTTACTGTACACAGCTTGGATGGTTCCCCGCTTCCCCCTCCTGAGGTGGCGAACGGTTTTCCAGAACTACCTTGGTGCCGACTGAAAGTCCTTCTCCATGTCTTCTCCAAACTTCTCCCAGAATACATTTTGGTTTATAAATTGATTCTTTTTTAACTTAAAGGAACACGCCGACTTATTGGGAATTTAGCTTATTCACTGTAACCCCCAGAGTTAGACAAGTCGATACATACCCTTCTCATCTCCGTGCGTGTTGTAAGGCTGTCTGATGGTTCCAGCGGCATCAGGCCAGCACAGAACATGCAGGTAACTGGTTCCAGTAATCCTACTGCTCTGAATAAGTGACATAATAACGCCAACATGTTCCTATTTACATGTTGTGATTTGTAGAGTCACAGCGTGTACAAAAAACAACGTAACATGAGACACAGCCGTCTTCTAACTGTAAACAAACCGGGAACTATATTCTCAGGCAGAAGAATATAGTACTTGGGCGGAGTGATATGCTCGCAGCAAGCCTGTCTGAGAATATAGTTCCCGGTTTGTTTACGGATAGAAGATGGCTGTGTCTCATGTTACGCAGACCTGCCAACCTTGAAGAAATTTTATGAGTACACCCCCGCACGCAAGCGCACCAATCACTGACAGCCCACCGCCAATCACCAATGAGAAACCTATGAGATACTTAACAACATACTACATAATATAATTTCACCAATCAAGATTTATTAGTTACTTATTAGTAAGCGGACGAAGATGGATGGAAGATTTATTAGTTACTCCATAACCATATACAAGTAGACCATAAATGTTATACAATTACTGCTATCACTCCTAACATTGAATTGAAAACAAACGTACAGGAGGCATAGCCCATAGAAACTTCTTCCACCTGAAAATACATTGTTTGGCTCATCACTACCTTCTAGATCACAATAAATTATTATTACTGTGTAGAGGAGTGGACGAACGGCTGTATGCGTAGTGAAACTACTATACAAATGTTTTCTTATATCCTGTCCAATATTTTGTGCCCATATATTTGTTAGTCTAACCAACAGGAGGCAGAGAGAGCTAATATCTAGAGCTTAGATATGCCTAAGTACTTCTGTGTTAAAGATGAGAGTCAGACCAGGTTAACATGTAGCCTTCTTCTGATTACTGAAGGGAAATTAAGTAGTTTAAGTAAAGCAACTTTCAATAGGCCTAAAGCAACTACTAAAAAAAAGCAGAGATTGAAGCCTGACAGAGACACAATTATAGGCTAATAACACTGGTCAGATATTTTAGATATGCTTTTAAAAATTTGACATGGGTGACATTGCATTATGTCAGTTGCCATCACATCACATAAATAGCCCAACTATTACCTTTATCTGACGTTAATCTGCACCTGGCCTTTCTAAAACCTTTTAGTTTTCTAGCCCTTCCACCGCTTTTCTAACTGCCCCCAACTAATGGGAAGGATGGCAGGTGTGATAGGCTAGCCTATTGACACCAGGTATGGGCAAGTTCATTCCAAAATGTAATATATTATTGATTACTAGTTACTGTCATTTGAGAGTAATTAGTTATATTACAATATTACTGTCTCTGAATTGTAATGACTACTTTTGCATTACATTTGAGTTACTTTCACCAAAATAGAAGCAGAAGTATTCTTGGCAGGTAGCTTGTAAATTTCACCACGGGGTCAACAAAGTCTCATCTTCATCCACTTTAATACATCATAATTTATTCATATTATTTTGTATTATTAATATGACGCTGCAAAGTAACTAAAGCTATAAAATAAATAGTTAAGTAAAGCGTTCAATAGCCTACTTTACTCTGAATTGTGGTGGACTAGAAGTAGCCTAATAAGTAGGAGAAAATGAAAAATACCCAATTAAAATTGAATCAAAGTAGCCGACGTTAGTATACCGGAGGGTTAAAATGCAGCGCTCTGATTGGCCAAAAGCCTTTCACTCCTCTGCTCAGCGGCAAAATCAACATCATAGATGTAGATTGCATAGAAACTGAAACCGGAGAAATGTGAGATGCAACAAAATGCGTACCTAGAGAGCAGCGAATCGTACAAGCGTACTTAAGGGTCAAAATGCGTTAAGCACGCACGGAGATGAGAAGGGTATGTATGGACTTGTCTTACTCTGGGGGTTACAGTGAATAAGCTAAATTCCCAATAACTCGGCGTGTTCCTTTAAATTGTTCATTTGTTCTATTCTTTCATTTCAGAGTACAATAAGACATTGAACTCCAGGAATTTCAATAAAAACCTGGAAAAATTGTGGTGTTCTAAAACTTTTGACCGGTAGTGTATATAGTATATAGAGACAAAAACATCCAAAATTGTGACAAAAACGACAAAAAACTGAGAAAAGGTGATACCATGGAGTGAGAGAGAGAGGAAATTAAAGAACTTACTGTGATCCATGTTAAACACCGCCTCCAGATGTGATTAGAAAACTCTGACATCTGTTGGAAACATCTGGTAATCATTTCCTGTTGGGGGGGGTTAACCAACAGAAACCCACCAACACCTCGCTGCTCTCAGAGAGCCAAAATAATACCAACTACATTCTTAACACCAACCATCCGAGCATCAAGGACTTCGGAAAACACAGAGTTTCTAATGTCCCCCCTCCGTGACTCTATCAGCCTCGTAGATATAGACAAAACTGTTTCCAAGGTTTTTATTGCATTTTATTTAGGATTTTTGGAAGGAAGTTTTTATCGCTTTTTTTCCTCAATCCATCCAGACGTGTCCCGGGACCTCCCTAGATCTCTACCCCCCACCCCCAATGTTGAACCCAAAGTTACACCCTTGGATATAGAGATATACACTCAACTTAAAGATTATTAGGAACACCTGTAAGATTTCTCGTTAATGCAATTATCTAATCAACCAATCACATGGCAGGTGCTTCAATGCATTTAGGGGTGTGGTCCAGGTCTAGACCATCTCCTGAACTCCAAAATGAATGTCAGAATGGGAAAGAAAGGTGATCTAAGCTACTCTGAGCGTGGCGTGGTTGTTGGTGCCAGACGGGCTGGTCTGAGTATTTCACAATCTGCTCAGTTACTGGGATTCTCACCCACAACCATTTCTAGGGTTTACAAAGAATGGTCTGAAAAAGGAAAAACATCCAGTATGCTGCAGTCCTGGGGGGCGAAAATGCCTTGTTGATGCTAGAGGTCAGAAGACAATGGGCCGACTGATTCCAGCTGATAGAAGATCAACTTTTACTCAAATAACCACTCGTTACAACCTAGGTATGCAGCAAACAGCAACAACATGCACAAGCTTGAGGTGGCTGGGCTACACCAGCAGAAGACCCCACCAGGTACCACTCCTCTCCACAAAAAATAGGAACATGAGGCCACAATTTGCACGAGCTCACCAAAATTGGACAGTTGAAGACTGTAAAAATGTTGCCTGGTGTGATGAGTCTCGATTTGTGTTGAGACATTCAGATGGTAGAGTCAGAATTTGGCGTAAACAGAATGAGAACATGGATCGGTCATGCCTTTTTACCACTGGGCAGGTTGGTGGTGGGAGTGTAATGGTGTGGGGGTGCTTGGCACACATTAGGCCCCTTAGTACCAGTTGGGCATTGTTTAAATGCCACAGCCTACCTCAGCATTGGTTCTGACCCTGTCCATCCCTTTATGCCCACCATGTACCCATCCTCTGATGGCTACTTCCAGCAGGATAATGCACCATGTCACAAAGCTCACATCATTTGAAATTGGTTTCTTGAACATGACAATGAGTTCACTGTAGTAAAATGGCCCCCACAGTCACCAGATCTCAACCCAATAGAACATCTTTGGGATGTGGTGGAACGGGAGCTTTGTGCCCTGGACGTGCATCCCACAAATCTCCATCAACTGTAAGATGCTATCCTCTCAATATGGGCCAACATTTTTAAAGAATGCTTCTAGCACCTTGTTGAATCAATGCCATGAAGAATTAAGGCAGTTCTGAAGGCAAAAGGGGGTCAAACACGATATTAGTAGGGTGTTCCTAATAATCCTTTAGGTGAGTGTATATGGGACAGAAGGGCTACACCTTGTTGTCATCTATCCCCATGGTAACAGTTGTCATTACCGTCGGCGTCGCCACACACACACACACACACACACACACACACACACACACACACACACACACACACACACACACACACACACACCCCTCTGTGGTGAAAAGCTGAAACCTCGCTGAGATAAAGAGTACCTTTCCTAAATGTCAGATTGCCCGAGTAAAACAGGCCGGCGGCTGACCTTTAACAGCGATGCCGAACACATCGGGGGGCCGAGCTTCTGTTTCCTCCAAAGCCCTGAATCTTTGAGGGTTTTAAAATAACTTCAACTTTGTGTCATTTCCCCTCTGTCTCTCTGACTGGATCGGAAAACCAATGCAAAGTTATGTTAAAAAAGGGACATAAACTTAGCAAAACTTTTTAAAAATTTTGAAAGCGTAAAAAATGGTGACAAAAAAAAAGTTGAAAATAAATAGGTTACAAGTATGTTTTTCCCCAAATGATGTACAGATATTTAAGCACTATGCCATCAAATATCTTGAAAAATAGTTAATATAAAGCTGCTGTAAATTGATTGTCTGGATGAATGGATTAGTTGTTCCGTCTCTAAAATGTGGATCAGTGTTTCCCAAAAAGCCCCAAGATGACGTCCTCAAATGTCTTGTTTTGTCCACAACTCAAAGATCTTCAGTGTCCTGTCCCAGAGGAGAGAAGACACTAGAACATATTCACATTTAACAAGCTGATATCACACAAGTTTACCCGTTTTATCAGAAAACATGACTCAAAGGGATTCAAAATAGTCGACCAATTGGTTAATCTTTTCAGCTCTACTTTCTATATTCTGATGTTTTGTTCACATATCATTCAGTCTGATTTATACATGTATTGCTAAACGCTAAAGAGAGAAAGTTTCTGATTTTGAACCTTTCTGAAGAGTCATCCAGCAGAGTTTTACCGGTGGATAAACCCAGACCTCCTGGTACTGGAGACATTCATCTGCAGGTACGGCAGGACAGGGCATCAGCAGACTTTCCCTTAAATTTACCAGCTAACGCTAGTGGTAGAAAAAAAACATATTTAGTTGTAGTCTTGCATAAATGTGACCCTGTACGATGGATGAATGAAGGGTGAGGCACACAGAAAAATCACATGATCACTTTGATTTTAATGGCAGCGAACAAAATACATGTTTTTTTTTTTTTTTAAAGGCCCAAATTATTGTCCCGAAAAGAAGCTTTCTGCACGATAAAGTGAATACTGTGAATAGTGACGTAGCTCTACAGAGCGACAATTTAAATGTTCCCAGCACCTTTCACCCCCTTTCTTACATGACAACAATGACAATGACGATGATGAGAAGTGAACGCTGTTGCAGTAATAACAGAGATTAAATAGTCGGAGGCGTGGAAGCAAACTCAGGCTATATCTACACGGCTACGTTTTCTTTGAGACAAAAACTAACGGATGAGACCAAATCAGGAGGCAGAGGTTTCCAAATGTCTGTCGGAAACGCAGCAGTAGTGCGGATGCAAGGCGTAAAAGTAGCAAAATATATGCAGTTTCAAACCAAAACCGCAGTGTTTCCACGGGCTCTTTTTTTAGGAGCTGATATTTCTCAATTTTAATGCCTTCTCTAAGAAATAAACGGATCAAAGTATGCCGAAGTTTGTCCGCAAGTCGACAGGCAAACGACTTTTTCTGAATGGAGTTTGGAAAATTGTAGAGTGGATGCGAGATGTAAAAGTAGCAAAAGATATTTGTTTCTAAACCAAAATGTAGTAGTGTAGATGTAGCCTCAACTGAACTGTAACTGTGAGACATCAAACTGTGCTGTAAGTGCTCAGCTTTTTGTAAATTACATACAGTTTATTAATGACTACTGGCCAGCTGACAGTCACAGCACCAGTCTGAACATTGTTTAAAAAGAGATAAAATATAAAACATGATAATATAAAAAAAAGACCTGATTCTTCTCTCTTTTTTTCTTTTAAACGTAGAAAGTAACAGTCTTTTGGTTTGCATACGTGCAGCCTCAGAGAGAAAGAAAACAGCAAAGACTTTTAAGTTGGATAAATTAAAATATAAAAAGCAAATTATCTCTGCGGTTTGATCCACAGCACCGATCACCTGGAGTTGATCTGATGCATCTGTCCTGGGTTTTCTCTCCGTGATAGCGAGCTGTGTCTGTAATAAATAAAGCGGGCTCGGGGATCAGAAGTTCTTGAAGATCTCCAAGTCCTTGGGAGGCACAGGAGGATCTTTCTTCCAGTCGTCCTCCGGGTAAACGTCAAAGTTGGAGGTGTCTCCGTCATGGGACACTTTGGGAACTATGGGAGGCTGTGGAGACAAGTTCACACTGTTGGGTTCCTTAGGGTACAGGTTTGATCATTGGCAAATTATCAAAGATGTTTTATCAATATTAATAAAGTTATGAATATGGTTATTAATAACTTTATCAAATCGACAAACAATCAAAAACGGGGCACCACCCTGCTAGTCAGGGACCAATAATCAACCTGTGGGTCAGTCTCATTTCTGTGTAAATCCCTTTAAAGGATTTAAAGGAAGGGGTTGATTCGAGCAACGGACCTGTTTGAACAGCAGTTGTCACAACCAGAACACAAATAATCACAAGCAACTGCTAATTAAGCATAATAAGATTTATTAACTTCACAATTATCAGTAGCTAAACAATAATTCTTCAATAATAAACTCCTATACCTTTTTATAATATCACAACCAAAAACAAAGCAAAAACAAAACAGCATGGACACGTTTGTGTCCGTGTGTGTGTGTGTGTGTGTTAGTAAGAGGAGCAGAACAAAAGAAGGAAAGAAAAGAAAAGCACTCTGATCTGAATTATCGATAATGACCCAGTTCCCCTCAGCCACTCAGGTCTGGGCTAACGTGTAGTTAGAACAGACTCTAAGACTTTTGGTTTTGCTGAGGAAAATGTCACTATAACCACTCCAGTAGCTAACAGCTGATTTTCGCGAGTTTCTCGCCGACAGTAATTAAAAACTCCGTGAAAGGAATGAGGAGCAGATAGCAATTACGGTTTTAACCCAGCTACTTTAACACAACATGAATCAAACGGTATAATGATCAAGTTATACATTCACAGAACAGATTAATAATCACATATGGATCAATACATGATTAAATCAGATCACATTAATGGCAAACAAGTAGCGAACTCTTTGCTCATTAATAAACACACTACTTATCTCTGCCCAGACGTCCGCCTTTTTCGGGTGTGTTCAGTCCATTTATTCCTGTCCATAGATTCCACAGAAATGAAACAGCGGGGTCTCGGGCTCGTCAAGAGCCACTGAGAAACTTCCCTCCAAGAAAGGCAGCGAGGGAAAAAGTTTGATCGACTTTGAAAGAAAAACGTTGTTTCCTTCTCACTGCAGTTATGAAAAACACTGGTGCGTTTTTCAAGGATCCACCGAAATAAAATCCACTTTCTCCAGAAAATGAAAGTTGATTACAAGCGCGTAACGTACCCCGCAACGGGAGTTGCAATGGAAGACGAGGGATTTTTGGATGATCAGGCTTATTTATAGATCAGGACCCCTGCTGTGTTTATGGTCCCGCTGAACCAATAGAAAGACTCGAAACTCTTGAAAGGGTGAAAACACTACACTTATGTAGTCCTTTGACTTCCTGCCAGTTGTGAGGCGTTTCCCCTTCTGGCTGGCCCTTTCACATAAAGGTGTGAATTAAACAGGCTTTGAGCTTTACATAAAGGCCGAGATTCCTTTGTCTTGGTGACATGTTCCTTTGTCTCTGAGCTCATGTGTGTCCTCTATCCAGCGGTCAGTTTAATCTGAGGCCTTTTGGTTAAAATTAGGTTTAACCAGACTCTCGGTCCCCAACAACACACTCTTTTAGTGTTTGCTTTGTTCTAAAAACCACTTAAAGCCCACGTTGCAGGGTTTATTTTCTAACGAATTTTTGCAATTTGCTTGTTGGTAGTAAACATTTAAACGGTTACCCAACAACATCAAATACAATGGATATCACAAAACGGAATAAAATACGAAAAAGTAGTACTATTTTACAGCGGTTCCTCCTTTCCCCCACAATGCATTGCATGACGTCACGTTGGGGAGACGACCAGGTGAAAGCCCCGTCTCGGTTCACTGTCACGTTCACGGTTTCTGCCACTGGTCTGGCAAAATGTGGCTTTTGGTCTCGACAGAGTCAATGTGTCTTTATTATGTGTATAATAATATTGGAGGGAAAGTGAAACACAGCTTGGACGGGGATGGTGTTCGGCTATTCACAAGTTTAGACAGCTAGCTAACGCCGTTAGTAGTTAGCTACTAACGGCTAGTTAAATACCGGTATTACAACTGCCTTCAGAGCTGCATCCACGTTGTCAACATAAGACATGTGGCGTTAGTGCTCCTTTTGTATCATACTTTTATTGAATGAAATATTAAGCTTTGCTCCTACGAAATAGGTGTTTTTTTTAACATTACAAACAAAGCTAATTGGCTATAGTTAGCCTGTACGTATGCTAGCGGGATTAGCTAACGTTGCGTAGCCAGCAACTTCGGCAATCGGCAGTAGTTTTGGCAAGCTAACCACGACAGTATGTCGCCCACAATCAACCTCTGCTGCTAAAAGCAGTCAATCAATCTGCAGTGATGTTTGAAATGGAGACACGTGGATGTGTTAGCTGTCGTAGTTAGCTCGCCGAAACTACTGCTGAAGCTGCTGGCTGGCTATGCAACGTTAGCTAATGTCCGCTAGCATACGTACAAGGCACACGCCTTCTATTTTCTAGATCTAGATAAGTTTATCGGTACTTCGCTGAACTAACGACATGATCACTGTCACTAGATATAAAGAAAACATTGACTTTCACTTGGTGCTATTCACTGACAGTAAAAACACCTCTTCCTTATCCCAGTCAGTCACCATAGTTCTAATACCAGGCTGATACAGTCACCATAGTTACAGTACTAGGCTGATACATGTCTCCCCAACGTGACGTCATCACCGAATTGCGTTAAAAAAACCACTAATACCAAAAATGACAAAAACCTCACAAAAACTGGCCTTTAACACTATTTGGAGACATTTTCAACATTGATATACATATATTGAGTGCTATATGTACCTATTAATCAACAGTGGTGGTTAACCTGCAACATGGGCTTTAATATTCAGTTAAACGTACAATATATCATCAATTTCACCGCCTTCTCTAGGAAGTACCGTCAGTCTTGATGAGTGCCAATTTATCTGCAATAAACGGATCATAAGTATGCCGAAGTTTGTCCACAAAAACCTTTTAAAATGCTTGTTTTCTGAATGGACTTTGGTTTGATCAGAGCTGGTTTGTGTTCTTGTGTGTCTGGTGTTTTACAGCGCTAAGAACTAACAAATCAATTTAACTAAGCGACGGAGGCAGCGGTGGACCAGCAACTCTGCCGTGTCCTGCGAGGTAAAATGTTTTTGTCAAAAGGAGTGTGGTGGCTTTGAAGAGAGCAGAGATAACCATGGTCTTCATTCAAAATCACAAACCACAGATTTATAACTTAAACTATTGTCGGTCATGACCGACAATAGTTTAAGTTATAAATCCCTTGCCCCTATACACATACACACATCAGTCTGCCAGAAATTCAGAAGAAGAGGAAGAAGAAACACCTCCTTCCCTCTCTACCCCCGTAGAAGAAGAACGCCCCCTCCCCCGCAGTTGTTGGAATTTTGAATTTTCTCACAACAGTCGTTGGAAATAACAGTCGCTTCGCGCTCGATCCGTTTTGGCCTGTGCTTCTTCGGTGAAATACACGTTGTGTATTCAAGGTAAGCGATTATTTTCACTGTTGATGTAACGTAAACTTTTCTGTGTCCATGTCCCCGTTGCTAGTTTAGCACCATTTGCTGAAATAATTGACCATGGCTTAGCTAGTTGCTACGTTGAGACTAGCGTGGTAGCTAATTCTGTGGTTGGCATGTAGCCACGGCTATCGCGACGCAACACAACAATTGACTAATGTTTACCAGCTGTGCCGTGCTTATGGTGCGTTCTTTTTGTCTTGTAATCGCGACTAGTAGCTCGAGCGTGACGTCACATCCGTGTCAAAAAACGAATAACCGCGGGTTGTTGCATTCTTTTTGTCACACAATACTACGAGTCGGAGAAAAGATGGATTTTTGTAACATTTTTTAGTAACATTTAGGATTCTATTCACCCAGATATTGACATATTACACATATATATTTCACAGTTTGATACATGAAAATTACGTTTTGATTAACGTTAACGTTAGGCTACTGCTCTGCTTTCTGCTCAAGACTCGGCTTAAAGCCGTTGTTGTCATATAGCAACGGCGTCTCTAGCCAATTTCAGCTGCACAAGCTACAAAATAACTAATTAGGCGGTATATTTTACCTCCTAATAAGACTGTAGCGACATGCCTATAGGTAGCAGTATACAGCGCGTATGTGTACGACTTCTTCATTTGGTTACAACAAAGACAAAAGTGCTTAAAATTGTAGATAACCACAATGTTTACTACGTGTGATGCACGACGTAGCCATCTTTGAAAGTGAGCTCGGGGTCCTCTGAGTTCAGACGACTTGACAAGTTGTAAATACGACCTCGGGGGCGTTCTTTTTGCAACTTCCGGGTCGTAACTCCGGAAAACAACTCGTAAAACGACTTCGGTGGACAAAAAGAATGCACCATTATCATATTATACAGTGCTCTACTGGTTGAAGTAGTGAGAGTTAGATAAAGAAGCGGGTCAAGTCTTCGAATTGTTGCTAACCTCTAGCTATATTGCTATGTTTTCTCCAGGTTATTTTGAATGGACAGCTTTGTCGCTGATAAGCTAACTGAGTGGCGGCTGTCTGAGCTGACAGAGAATTTTAGAGGTGAGCATTTTACTCTTACTGCCCTGACAATCTCCCTATACCTAAACATGTTTCTTTAATGGGGCTTGAATTTGTCGGTGGAAGATTTTGTGAAAGTCACAACTTCTTCGACAGTGGGGTATGCATATCCATATAATATAGTTAAAGATACTTGTGCCTTGAAATTCAATGTCTCTGATATTTTCAGATTATCTTAGCCTACTTCTGGAAATATTTAAATATCTGGAAATTTAAATCTGTAATGTCACTCGTTTGTTTATTTACTGAAAGTGTTTTTTTACATTTACAGGCCATCCACAAACATAAAAGATCATCATTGGTTCAGACATTCCCTGAATGATGGATCTGACATTGGCTACGTGAGTTTAATTATCTTGGTTCATATGGAATTTGATGCTGATTTAAAACTTTTTTTTTTTTTACACACAAAGATGTGAATGCACTTAAAGGGATACTTCACCGATTTAGCATTCAGCTTTGTATCAGTAGAAACCCGATAGTATTTCTGAATGACCGTGCCTCCCTCCCTCGTGTCCCCCTGAGACGAGAGATTTCTGCATTTGGGGCCTGGAAAAAATCTTCCGATGACGTAAAATGACGATTTTTGCGTTATTGGAAGATTTTTGGGCCAGAGGCAAAGGACTACAGCCAGTAGTAGGATCTACTTCCGTATGTTTTCAACATACGCCCAAGGGGTTGGACTGCCGAATCTGGCCGAGGTATTCGAAAAAGAAAAAACTGTCAGCCATCTTGAATCTTAAACAACGGCTTTTGGTTTTCGAAGAAAACATTTACAACAATTATCTGCATTCAAACTACCGGACGTGTGTACCACCGGGATACATCGGTACAGATCGGAGAATATGGAGGAAACGTTATTACAGACGGAATACTCGGACACTACGGTGAGCTTCGCTGCACGGAGACCAGCGGTGTAAGCGCCATTGCCGCTGGCGCTAGGGGACATCCTCATCGCGGCTAGGGGGGAAAGCTAACGCTAGCTGTCCACCTGTCCCAGCCATCCTGCTTGCAAGTGTCTGCTCATTAAACAACAAGCTGGACTACATCCTCCTTCAACGAAACTCCTGCTGTGTTTTTGTTGTTGTGGAAACATGCCTGAACAACAGTGTACCGGAACCGGGACTATCCAGCTACCAGGCTGCTCTCGCCGGCCCGTGTGGAGGTGGGCTGTGTTAAACGGACTGGTGTAGAAATAAAATCCAACTAGCTACTGCTAACTGCTGGTGGAGCTTGTGACTGTTAAATGCCGACCATTCGACATTACACACTAATTCACGGCTGTGTTTATGCTCGGTGTTTACAGCCCACCAAGCGCTAATGCTAGTATGCGTTAGCTGAACTTTATGGAGCCTATAAAGTGTGTGTACTAAATGTAGCCTGTTTCGTATGTCGTTTTTATATAATGTCGTTTTTATATATGTTAAATGTGTAACACCACTTGAGTCACGATGAAACGTTGTTTCGTGTATATGGTTGAAATGGTAGGCGTGGCTTGGGAGTGGACTCAAAGCAACGAAGCAGGTGCATTCTGGGATTTGGTGTTTTTCATCCATATAAGACCAAAACACATTTTCTGGCTTTTCTCGGCCTAGAAGGCACCAATTTCCATTTTTTTTCACATTTCTACTACATAAGTGACCCAATTTAAAGATATATTCAGCTTTCCAGCGGTGAAATATTCCTTTAATAAGCAATGGTGTCTAATGAGATGAAGCGGTCATACCAGACATAATATAGTGTATGTGTACATGTATCATTTTCTTTAATTTTGCTTTCAACCCTTATTTCTCTTATCAGTACCTGATGTGTGTTATCTCTACTGCTAAACTTTGTAAAAGATTAAAAATGTCCCTCTTAGATATGGAAAGTTCTGTCTTTTTTTTCTTCCAGGAAATATGGTATTTATTTATTTATTTTATGTAGATTTCCAGAGACCCCAGAATGAAAACCAAGCTCTGAGGGAGGAGAACCATGCCCTGAGGGAAAGCAATGCACGAGCAGGTGAGAACATGCACTCTTTCTTAAATTTTACTTTTTTGTGTGTAATTTAGGTTATAGATATAAATATCATAGTTTAGTAGTTGAGGGACCAGGACTGACTACTTTATTCTTTTATTCTGGGAACCCCTGTAGGTGCAGATCAGACCCTAATGCTGCGACGTCTTGGAGAGTTTGGCGATGTTGTGCGTAGCATGGACAACAAAATGGAAACTATGCAGCAACATTTCAGTGCCAATGTGTCTGTTGGAGAGCCACTGATGAGGCGGTCCAGGTTAACGTTACGTGTTACTGAAAGGAGCATCTGACCGTGAAGGCGGAAAAAGGCGCCGCACAGCTGAGAGGGACCCACAGCCGACCCCTTAAACCTAGGCTGACTACTGACACCCCCGCATCACTGACAACTGGAACACTTTCTTTATCCTGCAGTCAGTAACATCAAGAAGCCACGAGGGATCACTGAAGCCTCATTCTGGAGATCCTGTAGTCAGGCTTGAAAGTTCTTAGCTTAAAATTCTTAGCCCACTACCCCACGCAGACCCTAACCACTCCACACATTCTGATTGGCTGGGTTCTCTACAGCCAGATTTCCTGCTGTTCATTGTTTGTTCCCACTTGTTGTCATGTGTAAATTTAATGTCAAAATGTATATTACCTGGTATCCTGCACATTCTTTGATACCAAAGATCTCAATTACTTCCTATACAATTTGCTACTTATTTCATTGTTACAGTGCTTAACTCTTCTATTTATAAATAATAGCTTGTAAATCCTAGATTATACCTCTAATACTTGATATCTGCACATTATCTGTTCTGGTACCAAATATTCTACTTAACGTGACTTTAGTATTGGCTTATTTCATTCCGTCAGTGCTTAACAATGGTATTATAGTTTGTAAATCCTATTTCATACCTGTTACTTGTTATTGCACATTAACTAGTACCAAAATTCTACTGTCATTCCATAGGTGTGCTTAACTGTTATTCTATTAAAAATAGCTTGGAAATCCTATTTCACCAAATATTCTACTTACTCTGTTTTTAACATTTGCTTTTTTCGTTCCGTCACAGTGCTTAACTTTTATTCTATTGTTAAATAGAACTTGTAAATCCTTGTGTCACAAGTCAGCATTGCAGTTATAATGGTCTGTTCTACTACTGTTTTTACCTCTGTATGTATGTATGTATGTATGTATGTATGTATGTATGTATGTATGTATGTATGTATGTATGTATGTATGTATGTATGTATGTATGTATAAATATAGTGTGTGTGTGTGTGTATTTCAGTGATCTGACACGTCTTGTTTCAATGACAGTTACTGTACTTTGAAATGTGGAATTAAAACGCCAAATGGAAATTTGTCTGGTTTGATCAATTATTATTCTTGATAAACTGCATGCTATATATACAGTGCCTTGCGAAAGTATTCGGCCCCCTTGAACGTTTCGACCTTTTGCCACATTTCTGGCCTCAAACATAAAGATATAAAACTGTAATTTTTTGTGAAGAATCAACAACAAGTGGGTCCCAATTATGAAGTGGAACGAAATTCATTGGCTATTTCAAACTTTTTTAACAAATAAAAAACTGAAAAAGTGGGCGTGCAAAATTATTCAGCCCCTTTTACTTTCAGTGCAGCAAACTCTCCAGAAGTTCAGTGAGGATCTCTGAATGATCCAATGTTGACCTAAATGACTAATGATGATAAATAGAATCCAGCTGTGTGTAATCAAGTCTCCGTATAAATGCACCTGCTCTGTGATAGTCTCAGAGGTCCGTGTAAAGCGCAGAGAGCATCATGAAGAACAAGGAACACACCAGGCAGGTCCGAGATACTGTTGTGGAGAAGTTTAAAGCCGGATTTGGATACAAAAAGATTTCCCAAGCTTTAAACATCCCAAGGAGCACTGTGCAAGCGATAATATTGAAATGGAAGGAGTATCAGACCACTACAAATCTACAAGACCCGGCCGTCCCTCTAAACTTTCAGCTCATACAATGAGAAGACTGATCAGAGATGCAGCCAAGAGGCCCATGATCACTCTGGATGAACTGCAGAAACCTACAGCTGAGGTGGGAGACTCTGTCCATAGGACAACAATCAGTCGTTATACTGCACAAATCTGGCCTTTATGGAAGAGTGGCAAGAAGAAAGCCATTTCTTAAAGATATCCAAAAAAGTGTCGTTTAAAGTTTGCCAAAAGCCACCTGGGAGACACACCAAACATGTGGAAGAAGGTGCTGTGGTCAGATGAAACCAAAATCGAACTTTTTGGCAACAATGCAAAAACGTTATGTTTGGCGTAAAGCAACACAGCTCATCACCCTGAACCCACCATCCCCACTGTCAAACATGGTGGTGGCAGCATCATGGTTTGGGCCCGCTTTTCTTCAGCAGGGACAGGGAAGATGGTTAAAATTGATGGGAAGATGGATGGAGCCAAATACAGGACCATTCTGGAAGAAAACCTGATGGAGTCTGCAAAAGACCTGAGACTGGGACGGAGATTTGTCTTCCAACAAGACAATGATCCAAAACATAAAGCAAAATCTACAATGGAATGGTTCACAAATAAACATATCCAGGTGTTAGAATGGCCAAGTCAAAGTCCAGACCTGAATCCAATCGAGAATCTGTGGAAAGAACTGAAAACTGCTGTTCACAAACGCTCATCCAACCAACCTCACGGAGCTCGAGCTGTTTTGCAAGGAGGAATGGGCAAAAATGTCAGTCTCGATGTGCAAAACTGATAGAGACATACCCCAAGCGACTTACAGCTGTAATCGCAGCAAAAGGTGGCGCTACAAAGTATTAACTTAAGGGGGCTGAATAATTTTGCGCCCAATATTTCAGTTTTTATTTGTTTAAAAGGTTTGAAATATCCAATAAATTTCGTCCCACTTCATGTTTGTGTCCCACTTGTTGTTGATTCTTCACAAAAAATTACAGTTTTATATCTTTATGTTTGAGGCCTGAAATGTGGCAAAAGGTCGAAAAGTTCAAGGGGGCAGAATACTTTCGCAAGGCACTGTATATATATATATATATATATATATATATATATATATATATATATATATATATATATATATATATATATATACACACACACACACACAATAAGCGGCGGCAGATCGGTCGAAAATAGCGTTTGCCTCCGACGGGCCGCAGAATGGCCACCTTTGGTATAACGGCGGCGGAACGGCGGTTGGCCCGCGGGCCGGCCTCGGAACGAAGGCGGTAGGAAGGTGGCTGCCGCTTTTAAAAAAGCGGCTGCCGCCGGCGGTGCACCGGCAAACGTGTTTGCGATTACGCCATTCTGACGCTTCTATTGCCTCTGGAGCACCGCCGGTGGTCCGCCGACTCATTGCTATCTGGGCAGGAGAGTCCGACTGACCTTCAGTTTCCTCAGAGGAACGGACTCCCAGTCAACTGTCTTGAACCAGCGATGCTTCTTCACATCGTCTGCTCCGTTCTGAAACACAAAATCAATGTTTAATAAATCCAAGTTTTTCCATTTCTGGGTACTGTTACTTTGTGGTAGCAGTGAGGAGGACAAACAGAGTTGAACAGAGAGAAACATCAGCACATGGAGCAAGAAAAATGCTCTGTCAATTATTCACTAAAATAAGACAAAGAAATCATTATAAATGCAGAATTTAGAGATCTTTAAATGTCAATGCATAACTTAAATTAATATTAAATGAAATGACATTTATTAAAGCTGTTTTACAGAGTCTTTCATTATAATAGTGGCACAGTTCTTCCTGTGTGTGACTGTTGTGTTAATGAGTGATGGGAGGAATATTGGCAGCCACTAATCAATATCATCTGGTCTGGGATTATGTGGTTAATCACTGGGCTTAGAGAAGCATTTGTTTTATTAAGAGCGTCTCTCGTCTCGGCTGCTTTCACTAACGGTAATTGAAACGCTCCAGTCCTCCAGTCTGAATGGGAATCGACTCGCTGTGTGGTGAAGTGGCAGGCTCCCAGTAAAATGTACACACTCTTTTCCACTCTGTAATTCTTCCAAGACGAATTACACCAGAAGAAAAAACTCCTGAGGCTGTACAGAGTGAACTGACTCAGCTGTTAGGGAGCTTTGAGAGGAGCAGATTTATGTGTTTTTATAATCCTTCCCGTTATAATCAGAGGGCAAACTGAATATGAGGGTGTCAGGGAGATTCAGTCGCTCCAATCAAACAGCTTTATTTATTTCTCACTGAAATTCACATGAAGCAGCAGCAACAGTCATAACGTTAACATGCACAGAAGTTACCGGTTAAGTGTTGTTTCTGTGTCTCAGTAACATGTTTGAGGGGAAACATAACAGAGAGGCATCAATCAATCTTAAAAAAAACAACAACAAAAAAAAACACATTAAATAGGCTAGTCTTTTGTAACTGCCCTCCCTACCGAAGGTATAAAATATGGCGAGCCAGCCAGGAAGTCTCAGCCACTCACCTTCATGTTTCCGAGGCGTCTGGCTCGGTCGATAACCAGAAACTTCTTGATGAGGTCTCTGGGGGGGGGGGAGGAAATAGTGAGTGAATCCAAAGCTGTCCAGTGTTTTCTCCCAGCAGTGCTGTAAAAATGTTCCCTTGCCCGGGGTTAACAGAGTCATGTCCCTCTGACAGCCTAATCAGACAAAGTGACGTTTTTGGTGTCTTTTCTTTTTTTGTAGAGACGCTGCAGCACAATCCTTGAAAATAGTCATTTCAACAGTTTTAATAGTCATTCACAGGGGGTGACACAGATCACATGTCCCCACTTTTTTAATGTTTTTTCCCACGTTTTTTTAACGTTTGTCTCATTTTGACAATTTCGATATTACTTTCAACTTTTGTGAAGTTTTTCTCCCTTTTTTGACATTTGTCGCCTTTTAGACATTTGTGTCGATATTTCTCTTTAACATTTGCCGCTTTTTTCTCAATGTTTTATTACATTTATCTTTTTTTTTATATGTTTTTGCAGGCACAGGGCTAAAAGGGGGGCACAAGGTGGCACCCGTCCCCCCCTTAACATAATTGCCCTCGCAGATTTTGATCCATCCTGCATATTAATTTAGGTTCACAGTAAATTTTGGCCGGTCTAGTTGTTCACCCAAACCAAAAAGATGGGAAATTGATTTTCAAACTAATTAAGCGACACTCAAAACAGAATTTGTCAGATTTTTCCCCAGAAGCAGAGAGTTTTATACTCAGGCTGTGAAACAGGTTGCTGAGAGTCAGCTACTTTTAAAAGTGTAATCATTGTTCTGCTTGATTTGCTTTATTCTAAGATGGCTAAGGAACATTTTTTATAGCTTTATGTCGACCAAACTGTAAGAGAGAAGACTATATGAGACATGATATTTGACTTTTTCTAAATAATAGCACGTCAAGAAACTCTACATGTCTGTATCTTAATGTGATTCTCTTTCTCCAGTGCGTCCCTTAGTGAAACGGAGTTTGATTTCTTTTAACGTTTTTTCTCTACCTTTCTTTTTTTTAAATGTTTTTACAGGGGTGGTGATAGAAGAGGGGGGGGGAACGGGTGGCACCTGCCCCACTCCTGGTTATTTTGAAACCCTCTAAGATTCGGGGCTTTGGAGAGAAAAAATCCTGTTTAAAATGATAAATGCCTCCAGGCTAACTGAGTTTTGTCCCACCGACAACCTTTTAATGGGAGAAAATGAGCACTTTTTTGCCAATGGTAACTTTCCGAGAGTAGAAACTTGATGCAGACAAGCATGCGAGGGGGAGGAAGATGATTCACAGGATGTGTAAGCTCTCTGATGAAAGGCGACGAACACAGATAAAGGAGCCGTATCTCTGCTGACAGCGTCATAAATACAGCCGCTGCATGTTGACACGTCAGCTATTTCACACTTTTTGTCTAAATCCTTCCCTTGCTTAAAGACGGGCCTATGGAGCGATGTGTCACAGAGAAATATCTTAATCAGCTGAAGGGGGAAATATTTGTATTTATGCCTTCTCATGGATTTCATGAAGGAGAATTTATCCGGAAATGAGGAGAACAAGAAGGGAAGAAGGGAGAAAGGCTGTAAAGTCACAGAAAAAAAAGAAGTCTTAAAGTTAAAGTTAAAGTGAACATTTTTTAAAGTTCATCTTGCCGTATTCCTTAAACCTGTCTATTTATTAAAGTTTTCTTTACTATTTTTTGCTTTAGTTTAATTTATTTTAACTTTTCTGAACACTGCTGAAAAATCCCTTAACAACTGACTACTTTTACAACTGATGACGAGACGTTTCCTGCTGGGGGTCAGCCTGGGACAGTCCTCTTCCTGATGGATGGGAGTGTGTGATACACAACTGTGTGAGAGGGATATAAAACGGCGAAAGAAAAAAAAAAATCCTTCTGTCTTCTGTCTGTGAGATAGATGGCTTAGCAGTGGGAAGCTGTGACTGCTGAATGAAAAAGGCGACAAAAAAGGCAATAAATAAGGCTACAAAAAATAAGGCAACAAAAATGTGATAAAAAAGGCGACAAAAGCAACAAAAACAAGCAACAAAATACAATGAAAATGCGACAAAAGAAGTGTCCTAAAAGGTGACAAAAATAGGCGTAAAAATATGCGATAAGTGACAAAAAGCAACAACGAAGCGCTTAAAAAAATCCTTCTGTCTTTTGGCTGGGAGATAGGAAGCAGTGGGTCTGCGGAATGATCGGGGGAGGCAGTGGGAGTCTCCAGGGTCTGATTGATTGAATGACACACACACACACACACACACACACACACACACACACACACACACACACACCCCTAAAGTGTGTGAGTCTGTAATCTGCACCTTGCTGCCTCCTCCCGCTGCTCTAATGGCGGCTGCGAGGGGCGGAGGGAACCGTCCAATCAGCCGGCTGTGAGGGGCGGAGGGAACCGTCCAATCAGCCGGGTGTGTCATTAGTGGCTGCGGGTCCATCTGAAGACGCACTTAGAGACGCCATCCAATCGTTTGAAGCATGTTGCCTAAATAGTGTTGAAACAGTCGTTTGAATGAGGGGGCGGGGTGGGGGGGGGGGTCTATAATTTCCTGAGTGGCCACGTTTTAGTTTAGTAAATTTCTGTACTCAAGCCACTCGCCACTGTATTATATATTATTGATATTTTGATTATATCATATCAAACCTTTTTTAAAGTTACATAAAAAATTTTGACGACACTTTTTCTGCCGCTTTAACGTTTGTGCTGTTTTTGTTGTTGTTTTGAAGCAAATGGTTTTAGAATTGATCCACCAGTTTGTTTCGTGTCTTACTTGTCTCACAAACACCAAACCCACCAGACTCCATGTAAATAATCAATACTTTTAGCGTGTATAGAGCCAGCATATTTATGTCCAATAAAATTAAAAAGCCCAACAATATTTTAAAAGGCCGTGTCTTACTTGACGTAGAAGTCCAGATGGCGAGGGAATTCCAGTTTTCCCGCCAGAATCTTCTGATAGATACCAAATGGATTGTCGTCAAAGAAAGGCGGGTACCTGTAGAGAGAGAGAGAGAGAGAGAGAGAGAGAGAGAGAGAGAGAGAGAGAGAGACCATAGTACAGTCTGTGGTATGGTATTGTACAGTATTGTTGTTTGGACATGCCATCTGTGTTTGTTTGTTTTTACTATGGCTGCAGCATGGGTTAAGTGCCCAAGACAAATTCCAATAAAAACAATAAAAGGTAATCTTGAGAGACAAGAGAGAGACAGAGAGCAAGAAAGAGACAGAGAGAAAGAGAAAGAGAGACAGGTGGAGACAGAGCAACACTTCCTGCTTCAATGTAGCACATATACTGACATCAGAAATCAGTTCCTTACGAGAATTAAATGTAAACTCCCAGATTTTTATACACACTCTGACCAGACAAAAATGCAACATCTACTTGGAGAAACTAGTGTGAGCGCTATGGAAGCAGCGAGATATGTAGTGTTTCCCACACATAGACTAATGTGTGGCAGTGCGCCTCACTATCAACACCGGCCTGTAAGGCGACGTTGGAGGCTTAAAACACCATTGAGCCCACTCTGCACACATCGTCTATCCCCATCAAGGAGAGAAGACGGCTGTCAAAATTCACAAAAGGTTGGTATCTATCTCGTGAACACCTTTACACAATCACACATTCACAATCACCAACCCGACTCTTAGCAAACGAGCAATTGCGCCTGCTTTAGGAAGTTAACTAGTCGCAAGTTTGTGGTAAAATGCAGTTGGGTTGTCGAGGTCAAAATACTAAATGTAGCAGCTGTGAATCAAATAAACGTATTATAAATAATGAAAAGATATATAAATAAAAAGAACATGTAATCTCGCGCCGTCTGAAGCTGTCTCAGTCTCCTAAGTCAGTCTGTTCTCGGAGGAATCAGCATGATGTAAGGAGCAGGTAACTACTACTAAAAGAGTCAAAACATTCACATTCCAATATGAAAATGAATATTCAATTGTAAAAAAAAGAGGGGGCTGCTGCTCCCTTAAAGTTTTACATTATGTAGTACATTATTTTACTAGTTTATTTTGTAATGTGTTTTTTAAAAGACATGTTGAAATAAATATATAGACAATTTTCAAAGTTGTAGAAATAACTGTGCTACAGACAGAGCAGCGATTTATGACACTTTGTTCAGTTTTTGTTGCTTTTTCAGAAATGTAGGTCTCTTATTTTTTTTCTGCTGCTGTCAGAGGCCGAGAATCTGGGTCATTGTGGCAAAACTGTAGGAGAATGACATCATGATTTGCCCATTTCCTGACTGAAATTTAAGGTTTAACGGCAGATGATGTCAAGAAAGATTCCCTCTTGAGTTTGGGGTTTGTTTTAGCCCCTCCATGGACACAACTCACACACAGGCTCTGCTCTCTCTCTTTCAAGGTGTTATGTTGGATTGCATCAGCGGTGTACAGGTGTTCCTGTTATTGTGTCCACTCCTCCCTCTCTGCAGACGTTCCTCTGATCTCTCAGACGGCAGCAGATCCCGCCCTGTCTCTCACGCCTTTTTGACGCTTTTTTTTTTAAAAAGACATTTTTCTCGCTTTTCTGACACTTAACGGAATTTTCTTTTTCTTTTTAAATGTTTTGGACATTTTTGTCGCTTTGTTGTTTTTGTTGTATGTGGTTTTGAAAATGTCACTTCGGAATGGACAAATTGTGTTTGAGCAAAAGACAAAAACTGGGATGGAGATGAAGCTTACAGCCGCACATTTACGCTTAATTTCAACATTTGTCGCTTTTTTAAAGATCTTTGATGCTTTTTCTGACGCTTTTTTTTCCTGTTTGAGCGGTTGTGCAAATGTTCAGGTGTTCCTGTTATTGTGTCCACCCCTCCCTCTCTGAAAACATTCCTCTGATCTGTCAGACGGCAGCAGATCCCGCCCTGTCACTCACTTTGTTCCTGATAAAAGGTTTGATTTCATGTCACTTACTGGTGCCTCCTTGTCAGCTATTCTATTCTCAAAACCTGATATTAAGATTAAATCGCTACGCAATAATTTCTTACTCTGAAACTCGATTAAAATTTTAAAGCAAATTAAGGGAATTCTGGACCTCCCAGAAAAGTCAATTCATGCACCCATATGTCAGAACCCCTGTTTCAAACCTGGTTTGATGGATGCTGTATTTAAGCACTGGTGAGATAAAGGTTTAACCACTATCAGGGATTTCTATATTGCTAATCATTTTGCATCTTTTGCCTTCTCTCCATATTAAAGAGGCGTGGATCAAGGACACCGGCGAAGTAATAACTGACGAGCTATGGGCGAAACGGTTAAACAGGATAAAAGCTTGCTCTATTAATGCGCGACTTCAGCTCATTCAGTTTAAAGTAGTTCATAGGTTGCACTATTCCAAGACTAGACTGAACAACATTTTTCCTGATGTCTCCCCCACTTGTGATAGATGCAAATCAGCTGAGGGAACTCTTGGGCATCTTTTCTGGTCCTGCTCTAAGCTCACAAGGTTTTGGGTTGACATTTTCCATTTGTACAGTGCTGTTTACAATAGACAACTGGTACCTGACCGCCATCCGCTTTACAACAAGCCCTCATGTTTGGTATGACCATTGCAAAACGGGTTATCCTAAAGGAGTGGAAGTCAGCTTCCCCTCCTTGCTTCAAGAGATGGCTAAATTATATGGTTTCCTGTTTATACCTTGAAGAGGTTCGGTTTTCCATGTCTAACTCTCAAGATATGTTCAAGAAGATCTGGGGCCCTTTCATAGAATACATCAGGAGGGATAGACCACAATCTGGGACCTAAATGCACTGCATATTTTTTATTTATTTATTTTTTAACTTTTGTTAGTTATCCATACCGAGACTTTGCCACTCCCCTCCGGCTCAGACCTCCTTGACTCAATCTGTGTGAGTGGACTTTCTGGGACATTTGTTCAGTGAATTGTCATGTCTACTTATACTCTTTCTTTTCTATATAATGAGTAACTGCTGGCTGTAGGTTTTGTTTTATTGTCTGGTTTACTGTCTCTTTGTTTTGTATTATGTGTGCCTGTATATATATAAAAATCTGCATATATAAAATTTACAAAAAAAAAAAAGGTTTGATTTCATGTCTCACCAGGCAGCATTGTGCCCCCTGGTGTTTGAGAACAGGAACTACACACTCCAGCACTTACCCAGACACAATGACGGAGACACTTGGAGAACAATTACCATGCAAAAGAGCAACAAAAATGCAGAAAATAGAACAAAAATGCTGAAAAAAGCAACAAATGTTGTAAGAAAAGTGACACAAATGCAACAAATGTAGACAAACAAGTTGGAAAAGGATGTACGATTAAGATTTAAAAAAAAAAAGAACATAAATGTTGATAGAAGTGACAAAATCGAGAGACAAAAAGCGCTGACAAAAAGGCGCATTTCTTGACCCTTTTGTCGCTTTTTTGACACATGAATGTATTTGTTTTTAAAGTTTTTTTTAACCTTTGTGATGTGATAGGAAAAAGCAACAAAAATGTTGAAAAAGATGACAAAAACATTGAAAAGGAATATACGATTCAAAACAAAGAACATAAATGTTGATTAAAGTGACAAAATCAAAGCTGAAGAAAAGTGCCTTCCTCCTAACCTGAGTCCGCCAGATGGATTGCTTCGCATTTGCTCGGCATATTCATCTGGGAACTTTCCGTTTGAGAGCTTTTGGGAAGGGGCGAAAATACTGGTTAGCTGATTGGATAAACCATCTGTCTATCACCACCTATGTTGGTGATAGCCGGGCCAAATCAACCAATCAGATCAACGAAGCGTATGAAAATACAACCACAAGCCAGGCTATCCCTGCTGCTGCAGGCAAAGCATAGCTCGTTAGCTCAGCAAGGAAGCAACATGTCGGTAAAGGATATTTGCCGTTTGTGTAACGAGAATTTACGAATAAAAAGGCCCCATTTCAGGTTCCCGGTCCATATTCCAAAAGAAGGATCCAAGAGAAAAAAGCATTAGCGAGCGGCTAACAGAATTAGAGCTACCGCTGCCTTAAAATACTCGTTAGCTGATTGGATAAACCATCTGTCTATCACCACCTATGTTGGTGATAGACGCTTCTCGTAGCGTCAGACATAAACCCGCCTCAAAACCAACGCTGATTGGTCGGTCGTTTGGCGAACGGCTCCAAATTTTTCTTTTTGACGTTTTTTTTATTTTTAATGTGCTACTTCAAGGTTATGAGTGAATGTGGGACATCCTGTCCTCGGCAGCTCTTACCCAGCCAGCATCTCAAAGACGAGGATCCCCAGCGCCCACCAGTCCACCGCTCGGCCGTGGCCTTTACTCTGGATGACTTCAGGAGCCAAATACTCGGGGGTCCCACATAGAGTCCATGTCCTGATGACACACACACACACACACACACACACACACACACACACACACACACACACACACACACACACACACACACACACACACACACACACACACACACACACACACACACACACACACACACACACACACACACACACAAATATGAACTAAGAGAAACTGACATTTCTTTAGCATGATATATGACTAGAAGATTAACCAATTATTAAAATAGTTGGCGATTATTTTTGTCGATCGGTCCCTTTTTCTGATGTCTTTGCCTTTTTTAATGTTTTATGGTTATTCTCGATTAACTGACCGATTCTTTGCAGCTGTAGTGACCGTGAGAGAAATGGGTTTCTTAAATGTGGTTTGTGGGCCTTTTGGACGGCGGCGTGTTCTCTGTGAAAGCCTCTCATCCTCTGATAAAGAGCACACGGCCCGGCGCCGGCCTGTCAACGCTATCGTTCGGGTAATGACCTCTTCCGGGCAAGTTTCCATGGCGACAGGTAATTTGTATGGAGATGATGTAGGGCCCCGACGGAGGAGAAAGGGAGGATACTGTTGTCTGGGGGAATTAAAGGGTTTTTTAGACTAGACCAGTTTTTCTCAATGGGGGCGGTACCGCCCCCCAGGGGGCGTTCAGAAGATGATGAGGGGCATTGGAAGCAATATTTTGGAAAGGGGGGCGTTGAGGTGCCCTTGGGGGGCATTTGTTTGAAAGCTAGTTTAAACCAAAGATTCACAATAACAATACATGTTTACACTTAAACTATTAAAAAATCCGTGGTCTGCAACATTAAAAGCTGCCAGTTTACAGCACTGCAACTGGACGAGACGGGTATCCTAACTTCTCTGTGCTTCTGTCAGCTTTGTTTGGCGCAGCTCCGTGTTGCCTTCACGGAAACGGGGCGTAAGAGCATCATCTTAAATGAGCTCTGTAGCTACTACGTGAAGCTGCGTTCAGATAAGAAAAAAAAAGCAATCGCCGCGACTATTTCACAGTAACAGTTTTTCGTCAGATGGTTTATAGAACACAACGTTTCCTACTGTACCTGAATGCAGCTTCATTTCACGGAGAAAGAGAGAAAGAAAAGAGACGTGCGAGAGATATCGACTGTGCTTTGTTGTTTGACAAACAGTCAGCTATTCCCCAAACTCCCGTCCAGTTCAGAGCTTGTGTTTGGAGTTTTAAAACTTTCTTATGGAAGCGATAGAGGCAGTGATGTCACTGTTTACTGTACGGGACTCTCACGCCTTGTCAAAACGCAGCGCGACGTGGGGTTGCGTTTTCTCCAAACGTTTTTTTCTGCTATTTACTCGCAAGACAGGCGATGGCAAACATCTACTCTTCTAACCTAGACTCTTCTAACCTAGACTCTTCTAATCTAGACTCTTCTAACCTAGACTCTTCTAACCTAGACTCTTCTAATCTAGACTCTTCTAACCTAGACTCTTCTAATCTAGACTCTTCTAACCTAGACTCTTCTAACCTAGACTCTTCTAACCTAGACTCTTCTAACCTAGACTCTTCTAATCTAGACTCTTCTAACCTAGACTCTTCTAACCTAGACTCTTCTAACCTAGACTCTTCTAACCTAGACTCTTCTAACCTAGACTCTTCTAACCTAGACTCTTCTAATCTAGACTCTTCTAACCTAGACTCTTCTAATCTAGACTCTTCTAACCTAGACTCTTCTAAGCATCAAAAAACGGCTCTCACTAACTTTCAAAGGTTGTAAAATTATTTCCATTCGGCAGTAGGTGTCGTTCTTCAAGTCGTTTGTCATCACCAAAATACTTTTCTGTGTGTGTGTGTGTGTGTGTGTGTGTGTGTGTGTGTGTGTGTGTGTGTGTGTGTGTGTGTGTAATCCTTCTGCTTTTACCCCTTGATAAGTGCCAGCTTGTTTTCCGTTGGAACAATTCGATTTTAGATTTGAATGAAAAATAGATTTGAATGTTAAATTGCTAGCCGTTTCTGATTGCCTACGGTTAGTGTTTGTAATAATAATAATAATAATAATAATAATAATAATAATAATAATAATAAGCATAATAGGCCTAATACATTTTATTTAAAGCCATTTCATGACAGCCAAGGTCACATCACAAACAAAAAAGGACATTCAAATTATAGTCATCTTCTAAAGGTGCTGAGGTTCACACCATGCAGCAGGCCTTTTGATAATACCTAATTATAGTTTGAATGTTACGTATCTAGTCGTTCTGATTGGCTGCTGTTATTTAATTTGAATGTAAAATGGTTGCATTCTTTTTAAAAACCTGTAAATATATATACATTCTATTCACATGGCTTTTTTGATACATGGGAAACTAATACATGTGTTGTTTGTCATTCAATGATTTGATTTTTTGATTATTTTTGATAACAATAGTAACAACAATAATAGGCCTATATTAGGGCATAATCATTAATATTCGGGGCAATTAGCCCACATAATATTTGATGGGGGGCGTTAGGGACCTGGATAATGGATAGGGGGGCGCTGGCACAAAAAAGGTTGAGAACCACTGGACTAGACGCATCCAAGGTGGCGCACGACATCGTGACATCAAAATGATGTAATATCCGGTCGGCGCGTCTGATTTATGGCGCGCGAAACGAGGTTGCGCACAGCTCTTTTTTTTTCAGCAATGCACGACAAAGCGGAAACAGGAGGCCTGAATGAGCTCGCCGACAACCGGATGCCAGGACTCTCAGAGTGACTGCAGGTCTCTCTGGTAAACTCACCGGGTTAAGATGAGCTCTTTTATGGTTAATGAAAGGCTTGATCCGACGAAGTAGGTCATTGAATCAAATCGAAGCATTAACGTCAATGCTGCTGCCAGTTCTGCCCTTGTTTATCTTTTTCTTCTTCTTCTAGTCCGTAGAAAGAGCAGCGTCAGTAGCCTTTGCTCATTAGCACCACCGCTGTTCAGGAGAAGACTGCAACTAGTGTCGTGAGCACCAGCGCAGCTATAAAGACTCACGGCGATCCCATGACGTCACATTTGTACGCGCCAGCTGGGCTGCGTCTAGTATATAATCACCTTAAGGGTGGGGGGTACGGAGGAAAAGGAAAGGAGTTGTTGCTCTTCTACCAGCAGGAGGTGCTGTGGCTGCACGGTACATCACAGGGGAATGAACTAACGCACATCCAATCAGGCTCCTTCTTAACCTTTTTATCCAACATTTAGCATTTGTCGCTTTTTCCTATGTTTTTGATACGATGTTTCTCTTTACATTTAGACTTTGTTCTCGTAATATTTAGATTTTTTTTCGGATTATTTTGACTTTTTTTTTCTTATTATTTTTTTCGTATTATTTTGACTTTTTTCGGCTCAAATTGAATCTTCCAGAATCCAGAGTCTGGATTAGAAGCTGCAGCTAAAGCTGGACACCGACCTGTCGGAGAGCTTCTTGGCGAAGCCAAAGTCGGTGAGGCGGATGTGTCCCTCGCTGTCCAGCAGGATGTTCTCCGGCTTCAGGTCGCGGTAGACGATTTCTCTGGCGTGGAGGTACTCGATGGCGCAGACGATTTCAGCGGTGTAGAAGAGGCCCGTGGCGTTGCTGAAGCGCCCACGACTGCGCAGGAAGCTGAAGAGCTCGCCGCCCGCCACGTAGTCCATCAGCATGTAGAGAAAGCGCTCGTCGTGGTGCGTCCAGAACCTGGGAGCAAACAAACACGCTTCAGTTACAACAGGGTTGAACAGTCAGGGCTCACAGGTTGTTTAGAGGAAGTTTTTCCTCGCTGCTGTCTCACCAAATGTCTTCTCTTGGTGGGGGGAAATTGTTGGGTCTCTGTAAATTATAGAGTGTGGTCTAGACCTACTCTATCTGTAACGTGTCCTGAGATAACTCCTGTTGTGATTTGACACTATGAATACAATTTAAATTGACTTGAATAAGTAAGATCTTCCCGAGTCCACAGCTATCCTACGTGTTCATTGGACGGTGATAGTGTGAAAGTACTCTCCAACGAATTGAGGAAATCAGATAAAATGAGAGTTTGTCTCCGTCTCCCTGGCTCTGTTTCCCCAGGCGTGGTTTGGAGCAGTGTGCTGCCAGTATTTCAGCTGAGAGGGCACTTGAGATGAATAAAAACGAGAGAGCTCTGTCACTGATGAAGATGGACGAGATAAGTGCTGCTGGACACAAATACCAGTACTGACTCTCTCCTTTTATTTCCAAAACAGACATTAACAGCAGCTATAGGCCCCATTTTGTTTTTTAAAGATAATTGAAAAAAAAAAATGCTTACAAATCTGAATATCCTTTGGAAAAAAATGATAGTTGCAACAATTTATTTTTCAGACGTATGTGTCGCCTTTTTCAATGTTTTGGTCGCTTTTTAAAAAACATTTTTGTCGCTTTGTAATTCTAACTTAAATCTGTTCACACTGAACTTTGACGTGCTTCATCATAAATGTTTCCCCTGCGTCCCGTGTTCGTGTGTGTGTCCGTCCCTGTGCCTGCCTGTCTGCGTGTGAGTGTGTGTCCCTGTCTGTCTGTGTGTGTGTCTGCGTGTGTGTGTGTGTCCCTGTGCGCGCGTGTCTGCCTGCCTGCCTGGGTGTGAGTGTGTGTCTGTCTGTATAACTTACAGTCTGATAAGGAAAGGGTGGTTGACCTCTGACAGCACCTCCTTCTCATTGTGGACGTGCTGCTCCTGCTTCAGCCGGATCACGTCGGGGATCTTCATCTGTTTCAGGGCGAAGAAGGCCCGGCTCTCCCTGTCCCGAACCAGGAAGACTCGGCCAAACGTCCCAGTGCCTGGGGGGAGACAGGGGTCACCGTCCATGCTTCCTGGGTAACATGTTAAACTCTGGGTAACCTGTTGTGTAATCCTGAAGTAGGTGTGACTCAACAAGTCAAACATGGATGACTAACTAACTCCCCGACGGGCAGGCCTGTCGCTGCCTGAACACAGACTCACCGTCAACTGGCCGGTAAACATACCTCTGACTTATGGAACATGGCTTCAGGCTGTTCCTCAACAATCATTGTCTTTTGGTAACATAACAACTGGCTCTCTGTGCTGCTGCTGTTCCTGGAGGCCCGATGACTTGCTGACTCAACTACGACTCACTCTGCATTACCATGGAAACAAAACACCCCAATTATTCTAAAATCTTAAAATATTTCAACTTTTCTAACCTATTTTCTTGTTGTGGTGAAAGTGTTTCTGCAGCCTACACCATAGTACATGTAAAAACTTTATGTCCACGCGTTCCCTGAATCCAGCTGAATATCCTGATTATACGCCACGCCCATTCCCCCCTAGACTTTTATCGCAGTAAAACCGCGATTTATCGTAAACCTACATTTTGGAACTCCTCCAAGGCTGTGGGATCGAACTGCACGGAACTTGGTACGTAGCAAAAGAATGATAATCGGTTAAAATATGCGCTAAATACGTACAAACTAATTTGTGTAGCTAGCTACGAAAACATTAACTTTTGCATATCTTGGCCAAATTAAAGTGGTATCAACACGAAACTTAATAATCTTGTTTGGCATGACATTCTGAACCAAATTGGGTGAAGATCAAGGGTGACGCGATTTTGCCTTGAACTGAATGTATGTAAAAGGGCTATTGCAATTTACTACAGGCCTTGCAGCTCACACCTCGCAATATTTCCTGGTCGATATCGCATTTTTGGTTCCTTTCGCATGCTTCACGGGTCTTCGGGGGCGACTCACGCCAGGGTCATAACTGCTTGCAGTTGTAGTTTCTTGTTGATATTAAACATTACATTTACATTCTTTTTACTTACCCACTGTGGCCACGGTCTCCAGGTCCTCCAGACAGTACATCCGGGTATTTGTTGCTTCGCCTCCGGCAGAACCGCTGCTTTTACTCTCTTTCTCCCCGCTGACTCCCACTTTTACTTTGGAGGACGCCATCTCTTTCTTCTCGGGATTTAAGCTAGAAACTGTTTGTGTTTGGAAGTCTCCAGTGGCGCGCGCTGTACACCGTTCATATCACAACCGTTTATAACAGTTACATGTCTGCTGGATGCAGGGACTCAGTTCATCTTCTCAAACTTTAATTTTGATGAATTGTTCCTAAATATATTGACGTTGAGAGTAAAACTAGACTCATTATAAACGAGTGGGGCTGTGTTGAGCTGTCATTCAATCTTTGTTGTTGTTATACTACGACATTATTGTCAATGTGGAAGGAAAATAAGATAAATGTAACAAAATGAAGTCGGAAGAAACGTTAAAAAAGCGACTAAAAACGTCAAAAGCTACAAAGACGTAGAGAAAACGGGAGTAAAACGTTGGAATAAACGACTAAAACAAAGAAATTTAGACAAGAACACCTTAAAAAGTTAGAACAACGCTGAAAAAAACAGCAAAAAACGCAACTAAACAGTTAGCTAGCTAGAAAGAGCGTCAAAAACGTCGAGAAAAGCAAGAAAAATCTCGAAAAAAGCGACTACAATGTAAAAAAGGCGACAAAAACACAGATGAATTAGAAGCCAAGTTAGTTGTTTACAAGTTGAGACACATAGCAGACAACAGGACACGAAGACACCGACAGGAGATGCACAAAGAAGCCGGTGACAGGTGCACTGTCTGGCTTGTGGCTGGTAGCATTAGCATTAGCAGCTACAGATAGCTGAAGTCAGAGCCATAGAGATCACTCTGGCTAAAGTAATAGCACTGTTTGGCAGGTAGCATTAGCATTATCAGCTACCGTGAGCTAAAAGGGAAGCTGCTCCGTCAAAACAGTGGCGGTTTGAAGAGGAAGCGGCCCAAATAACCGTCTGTTAGCGCGAAGTAAAATACGCGTTTACACGCTGATTAACTCGGTGAATCACTTGGCTTTTCTATCCCAAATAGCCTGATTTTCTCCATGTTTTTACACAACTACAACAACAGACCTCACCCCAGCACTTCTTCTGTCCACATCAACCAGGAAGAGAGTAGACACCGGTTACCAATTATTTCCGGTCGGCACTTTCAAAATAAAACATGGTGGTTTTTTATCTGAATTCTCAGAGTTTTTATCATGTGTAGTCCTTAAATCAGACAAAGTACTTATTGTAGGTGATTTTAATATCCATGTGGACGTTGACAGCAATAGCCTTAGTACTGCTTTCAACTCACTACTAGATTCTATTGGCTTCAGTCAGAGTGTGCATGAGGCCACGCACTGTTTTAACCACACCCTCGACCTCGTGCTGGCATATGGTATCAAAATTGAAGATGTATTAGTATTCCCGAAAAAAACCTTTATTATCAGACCAATTCTTAATTACTTTCGAATTCTTAATACCTCATTATACGGAATTAGATAAAAGTTCTATACTAGATGCCTATCTGACAGTGCTATGGCTAAATTTAAGGAAGACATTCCAACAGCACTAAACTCATTACCTTGTTTTAATACAACAGAGGACCTTTATGTAAACTTTAGTCCCTCTCAAATCGACAATTGTGTAGATGGTGTTACGGCCTGCCTACGGACTACTTTAGACTCTGTTGCTCCACTCAAAAAGAAGAAGATGAAGCAAAGGAAACTAGCACCTTGGTATAACTCCCAAACTCGTAGTAAGTAAATGACGCTCCACCAAAATGGAAGAGTCTCGTTTGGACTGGCAAGACAGTCTGAAAACCTATAGGACGGCCCTCAGACATGCCAGATCAGACTATTACTCATCATTAATAGAAGAAAACAAGAACAACCCAAGGTTTCTTTTCAGCACTGTAGCCAGGCTGACAGATAGTCACAGCTCTACTGAGCCATCTATTCCTCTAGCTCTGAGTAGTGATGACTTCATGAGCTTCTTTAATGATAAAATTATAACAATTAGAGATAAAATGTATCACCTTTTGCCCTCAACTTCTAATGGTTCACTTTTCAACGCAGGACTGCTAGAAAGAACGACTAGACCTGACATATACTTAGACTGTTTTTATCCTATAGGCCTTCAACAACTAATGGTAAAGGTATCTTCAGCTAAGCCATCTACCTGTCTCTTAGACCCCATCCCAACAAGGCTACTCAAAGAAGCATTACCCGTGGTTAACATCTCTCTACTAGATATGATCAATATGTCTCTATTAACAGGTCATGTACCGCAGTCATTTAAAGTAGCTGTGATAAAACCTCTTCTGAAAAAACCCACCCTCGATCCTGAGGTCTTAGCAAACTATAGACCTATATCTAACCTTCCCTTTCTCTCCAAGATCCTTGAGAAAGTAGTTGCTAATCAGTTATGTGATTTTCTCCATAGCAACAGTTTATTTGAAAACTTTCAATCAGGATTTAGAAAGAATCATAGCACAGAGACGGCACTGGTGAAAATTACTAACGACGTTCTAACTGCTGCAGACAAAGGACTTGTCTCCATACTTGTTTTATTAGATCTTAGTGCTGCTTTTGACACTATTAACCATACAATCCTGTTACAGAGATTAGAACACTTAGTTGGAATTAAAGGAATCGCACTAAGCTGGTTTAAGTCTTATTTCTCTGATCGATCTCAATTTGTTAATGTTAATGATAAATCCTCTAAGTACGCGAAAGTTAAACATGGCGTTCCACAAGGCTCAGTGCTTGGACCAATTTTATTCTCCTTATATATGCTTCCTCTTGGTAATATCATTAGGAAACACTCAATTAACTATCACTGCTATGCGGACGACACCCAATTATACTTATCAATCAAACCAGACGAAACCAGTCAGTTAGCTAAACTTCATGCATGTGTTAAAGATATAAAATCCTGGATGACCTATAATTTTCTGATGTTAAACTGTAACAAAACTGAAGTTATTGTGCTGGGCCCTAAACACCTCCGAACTTCATTATCTAAAGATATAGCTACTCTGGATGGTGTTGTCCTGGCCTCCAGCACTACTGTCAGAAATCTAGGAGTTATTTTTGATCAGGATATATCCTTTAACGCCCATCTAAAACAAACATCGAGAACAGCCTTTTTTCATCTTCGTAACATTGCCAAAATTAGGAATATCCTGTCTCAAAATGATGCTGAAAAACTAGTCCATGCATTCGTTATTTCCAGGCTGGACTATTGTAATTCCCTACTGTCAGGTTGCTCAAATAAGTCCCTTAAGACTCTCCAGCTGATCCAGAATGCTGCAGCACGTGTTCTGACAAGAACTAAGAAAAGAGATCATATTTCTCCTGTTTTAGCTACTCTGCATTGGCTTCCTGTAAAATTCAGGATTGACTTTAAAGTCCTTCTCCTGACCTACAAAGCCCTAAATGGTCAAGCACCATCCTATCTAGAACAGCTCTTAGTACCTTATTGTCCCACTAGAGCACTGCGCTCCCAGAATGCAGAGTTACTTGTGGTTCCTAGACTCTCCAAAAGTAGAATGGGAGCAAGAGCCTTCAGCTACCAGGCTCCTTTCCTGTGGAACCAGCTCCCAGTCTGGGTCAGGGGGGCAGACACCATCACCTCATTTAAGAGTAAACTGAAAACTCTCCTCTTTGATAAAGCTTATAGTTAAGAAGTGAGGAGTTGCAGCGTCCGCCTAACCCGGCCCACCTGCTTCTCTTCGTAGTCATCAGATTTATTGATCATATAATCAATAATATAGTGAGAGTAGAGGGAGGCAGGCCAGTACAGCCTCTCATCAATGTTTTCATTTGTTTCCTTTTGTATGCATCCTGTCCCAGAACTGCTTGTTACTAACCTAGCTCTGGGGAGTTTACTCCCCGGAGTCCTTATGTTTCTTCTTACTGCGTCCTGCTGCGTCCTGCTGCATCCTGCTGCATCCTGCTGCGTCGCCGCATCCACCCATGCTCTGCAGCGCCACATTTCATCCCGCAACGTCCTGCTGTGACATGAACTACGACTACCTTCAAAGTCACTGTTCCATTATCTTTAATGTGACTATTATCGCCACTGTTCATCACACCCCCAACCGGCCCCGTCAGACACCGCCTACCAAGAGTCTGGGTCTGCCGAGGTTTCTTCCTAAAGGGAGTTTTTCCTCGCCACTGTCGCAATAGCCACTGTTAATGCTTGCTCTTGAGGGAATTACTGGAATTGTTGGGGCTTTGTAAATTATAGAGTGTGGTCTAGACCCACTCTATCTGTAAAGTGTCTCGAGATAACTCTGTTATGATTTGATACTATAAATAAAATTGAATTGAATTGAATTGGCGTTTAATGATTAAAGCAAAAAAAATCGCCAAGATGATTTTATTTTAAAGGGGTGATAGAATGCAAAACCGATTTTACCTTGTCATAGTTGAATAATGACAGTTTAATGGATAACTAGGACATACATAGAACCTCTAAATCCCATTGACACCTCTTTCCTCTGCAAATCTCACAATTTGAAACCACCTCTGAAAACGAGCGAATCTCAACAAGCTGCCTAGTTGAGGTCAACTCGGCAGCTCCTCCTCATTTGGCTCTAGTCTCTCTCTTTGTCACGCCCCAACATTTACATAGGCTACACAACTGACCTGAGATCAGTTGGTCTTCTGAATCTAGGTCGGGCAGATCTCATTGTTCATCTGCTATTTTACCATTAAATTCACTTCTGAGACTTTTTTATGCGAGAAATCAACTATGTAAAGGTCAAATATGGGCCGTTTTACGAAAATTGATGTCTAATTGCAATTTTTGTCCGACTGTGTGTCGGAGTTCAGCGGCCGGTGCTGCCTGTGTAGCTGCCTCGCCACCTGGCCTGCCTTCCTTCACAGACCCCGGCCTGCTGTGAGCTCGATTGAGCTCCGTCACGGCTGGCAGCCCACATCACTCCATACCCACGCAAAGTCACCGTTTTGTGGGTTAATGGTCTACCAAACGTCGCTGCCTGGACAGAGCTGCAGGGCCTGCAGCTCCCCTCTTCCTGCTAGCTAAATGCCCTGTGTGTGTGAGTGAGAGCGCGGTCAGCGAGCTTGTTACGCCAGCAATCTGTTACCACAGGTTCCAGTTAATCTTATAATGTGTGTATTCATAATGTGTTGAGTTATTTAAACAAACGATTGGGGAAATAAACTTTTGTTGTCCGCGAGTCTCATTGGTAGAGCCCGCGGTGAGCTGGAGTCCATCAATGAGAGCTAGCTAGCTAGCCTCCACCTAACGAGACCTCTGAAATTCACAAAAACGCATTCAAATTGAAATCGGACAAGTGTTAGCTAAGCTTTATAAGACATTGGGGTAGATGTTATATAAGTGGCGTGACGCAATTCAAACTGTAAATATACTATAGTTATGCCGAAAGTGTAGCTAGCTGCAATCGTTTCCCATTGTATTGAATGGGACACATAGCTAGCTAGCTAGCTGCTCATCCTAACAAGACGCCTCGCGTTCATAAAAATGCCTTAAAATCAAATCGGACACAACGGTTAGCTTTATAAGACATCGGGGTAGATGTTATATAAGTGGCGTGACGAAATTCAAACTGTAAATATACTATAGTTATGCTGAAAGTGTAGCTAGCTAGCTGCAATCATTTCCCATTGTATTGAATGGGACATATAGTTAGCTAGCTAGCTGCTCGTCCTAACAAGACGCCTCGCCTTCATAAAAATGCCTTAAAATGAAATCGGACACAACGGTTAGCTTTATAAGACATTGGGGTAGATGTTATATAAGTGGCGTGACGAAATTCAAACCATAAATATATTATAGTTATGCCGGCCGCGGAGCCCCGGTAGTGCAGTATCCACAAAGGGTGACTTTGCCCTGGGTATGGAGCCCAGCAGGCTGCCGTTTTCTCGTCAGACTGTGTGGAGCTCCTAAAGTCCGACACGTCTTACCAAATTTGCAATTAGCCATCAATCTTCGTAAAACGGCCCATATTTGAGCTTTATATAGTTGATTTCTCGCATAAAAAAGTCTCAGAAGTGAATTTGGTAAGGAAACATTGCAGTGTCTGGAATATGAGATTCTGTCACGTCTCTAATGTGTGTGTATTGGGGATTCGCGCAACCAATCAGTGCGCGCCTCTAATGTGTGTGTATGGCAATTCGCTCAACCAATCAGCGCGCGTCTCTAATGTGTATGTATGGCGATTCGCTCAACCAATCAGCGCGCAGCTCATCTAAATATTCATGAGCATACCATATTTGGAAGAAAAGCTCTTGTTACAAATAGGGCCAAAACACAGAGATGCATAAGGGCCAATAAAATATCAACCAGGCCATTTTCAGCCCAACCAATGTTACAGTGCATACGGAAAGTATTCACAGCGCTTCACTTTTTCCACATTTCATTATGTTATAGCCTTATTCCAAAATGGATTAAATTCCTTTTTTTCCCATCAAAATTCTACACATAATACCCCATAATGACAACATGAAAAAAGTTTTTTTGAAATGTTTGCAAATTTATTAGAAATAAAGAACAAAAATATAATATGTACATAATGTGACGTCACAAGAGGCTGTGTCCTGGACGGACGTTACATCCCCCTGAGATGGCTGCAAGCACAGAAAGCTATGGCTCCATCCGCTGGTATAATCGGGAACTCCACCCCTCTGTGGCCAATGTTCCCACACAGCTGTGACAAATCAGGAGGTGATGAGCTGAAGGGTTTTTAAGGGATGGACACACACTTAGAGAGGTCTGTGTGTGATGGGGAGACATAGTCTCCAAGCTGGGCTCCCAGGAGGACGAGAGCGCTGTGCTGCTGTTGCCACGAGGAGTATGAAGAGTTGGAGAGGCTTGTCTGTGGAGGGGACTCACCGTTGGAAGTGTTCACCTGTGGAAATACGTTAGAGACATTTGGAAGGACTTACTGCTGGCTTGGCCACTAGCTGCAGCCTGGACTACCGTAAGGCTGAGAAAAACTGTTTATTTTCCTGAGGGAGGGAATTATGATTTCAAGAGGCCGAAGAGACATCCCTGAAGTGTTGGCCCTTAAAGAGCAACAAGATGTCTGCATTCTGTTATGTTTTCATTAACTTCCAAGAACTTTAATAAATTCCTTGTTATTATTTGAACCTCGTCTCCTTGCACTACTTGAGCCACCCCGCTGACAGCTGTGTAGCCTCTCATGACGTCACATATGGTGGAGAATGTGGGCATGCTCAAGTGTAAATAGTGCATGTCAAAGGAGGATACTGAAGCTTTGATCACCAAGTTTTCCGAGTTGGCCGTGGGCTCCCCGCCGACTAAAATGGAGGACATATTGAAAGCCCTTGTTGCTGGCCAGCAAGCCCAGATGCAAGCAAACGTGGCTCTCTTGGAGGAGCAAAAGAAAGCCAACCTTCTGAAGGCAGAGGAATTGCAGTTGCAGAGACAGATGGTCGTCCAAAATACCCGCCCAATAAAGGCAAGTGACTTTATATCTAAGATGGGGGCTGCCGATGACATTGAGACATACCTGCATGCCTTTGAGGCCACGGCCACTAGGGAAGCCTGGCCCAAGCAACAGTGGGTTGGACTGTTAGCCCCCTTCCTAACCATGGAATCGCTGAATGCTGTCCGGGACCTGGGCCCCGACCAGGTTACCGACTATGATGCCCTGAAGTCTGAGATCCTCAGCAGAAATGGGCTCACAAAGTTTGGTATGGCCCAGCGCTTTCACAGCTGGACCTTCCAACTAGACCAGCCTCCTCGGGCGCAGATGCATGAACTTGTCCGGATCACCAGGAAATGGCTAGATCCGCAGAGGAATACAGCAGCGGCGGTGGTGGAGGCCGTTGTGGTGGATCGTTACCTACGTGCCCTGCCTTATGAGGCGAAACGGTTCATCAGCCAACAGGCTTTGACCACGGCTGATCTGACCGTGGAAGCTGTGGAAAAGTACCAGGCCACAGCGGAGATGCTGCGTGCTTCCCGAAAAGACCCCAGGAGTACGCCCCCACCACAAGCGGGAGGAACCCGTCCAAAGAACCCTAAGGCCTCGAACGCTGCCCCGTCAGGACCTATCCCGGCTCCAGAGGGAGCCAGAAACCAGGCGGGTCCAGGACGAGGACAGCAGGAGGGGGAACTCGACAGTGTTACCGGTGTGGGGAGATGGGACATATCTCCTGGCAGTGTGGGAAAACAGCCGATGAACCTATGCCCACTGCTGAGTCCTCCAGCTCAGCACCCGCACACCGTTTCGCCTGGCTCTTGGGAGTCGTAGATGGCGGCCCAGATCGGCCCCCCACCTGCCCGGTAACTGTGAATCTCCATGACGTGGAGGCCCTACTGGATTCTGGTAGCCGGGCCACCCTGGTGCGTAAGGACCTGGTGGGCCCATCGTGCCTGACCCCAGGGAAAGTCCTCCCAGTTTCCTGTGTCCATGGAGACACCAGAGACTACCCCATTACTGAACTCACAATAACCACCACACGGGGAACCATACACACGACGCCGGGGGTGGTTGATTCCCCTCCCGTCCCTGTCCCTGAGCTGGACGAGACTGCCCCGCCTTTTACCCACTCTGGAGAGAGTCTCAGGAGAGGATAGCCCGAGTACCTTGGAAACAGAGAGGCAAGACTCATCCTGGGAATGCTCTGGTGCAGTCCTCCCGAATTACTCACTCCCGCCCCGGGCTCTGATAGGGATGGCTGGTGCCCAGACCGACACAGAGACTGGTCCAGACACCCGGGAGAAGAGAACGCGGCCCAGGAAAGTGCTCCGTTCTCCAGTGAAGAAGAGTCCAAAGCACCCAGGAGCTTCCCCCTCTCACAGGCCAGTATGGTACAGCTCAATTACAAGATCCTACTCTTGCAAATGCCTTAAGAAATGTGCAGGTATTAGAAGGTGTAGTATTAGGTGATAGGACAAGCCCTACCTACCCCCATTTCGCAGTAAACAGGGGGTTAGTGTATCAGATAGTAAAAAAAAAAATGATGAAGTGCATGAACAGCTCCTAGTGCCACAGCCCTATCGGGCCACAGTACTCCACCTAGCACACGCACACCCGCTAGGGGCCCACTTAGAGGTAGAGAAGAATAAGGACAGAATCATGCAACGTTTCTTTTGGCCAGGAGTACACAAAGAGATAGAGAACTACTGTCGTAGTTGCCCTGAGTGTCAGCAAGTTGCGCCAAAGCCCACATATAGAAACCCGCTCATACCCTTGCCCATTATTGAAACTCCTTTTGAGAGGATTGGCTTAGACATAGTCGGGCCCTTACCGAAAAGTTCCAGGGGGCATCAATACATTCTGGTCATTCTGGACTATGCATCCCGGTACCCTGAGGCCATTCCGCTGAGGAAGGCTACATCCAGACAAATCGCCAAGGAGCTGTTCCTTCTCTCAACTAGTCTGGGAATCCCAAAAGAGATATTGACGGACCAAGGGACTCCATTCATGTCCAGGGTAACTCTGTGCTTTACTGAAAATCAAACAGCTGAGAACCTCGGTCTACCACCCCCAGACGGGCCTAGTCGAACGTTTTAACAAGACACTAAAGTCCATGCTGCGGAAGGCGGTTGGGGAAGATGGGCGCAACTGGGATCAGCTGTTACCATACATATTGTTTGCGGTGAGAGAGGTACCACAGTCTTCTACTGGTTTTTCACCCTTTGAGCTCTTACTTTCCTACAGACCCAGAGGACTGCTCGACATTGCCAAGGAGGCCTGGGAGGAGCAGCCATGCCAACAGCGGACATTGATCGAGCATGTCGGAGCCATGAGGGAGAGAATGAAGGCCATCTATCCCATGATGCGCGAACACCTGGAGGCCAGTCAGCGACAACAGCAAGCCTCCTACAACAGATCTGCTCAACCCAGGGAGTTTGAGCCGGGGAAACAGGGTGCTGGTCCTGGTACCAACCGTTGAGTGTAAATTCCTGGCAACCTGGCAAGGACCATATGAGGTCATTGAACGCATGGGAGAAGTAAACTATAAGGTGAGGCAACCAGATAAAAGAAAAACTGAGCAGATTTATCATGTTAACCTCTTGAAGAAGTGGCACGCCAGAGAGGCGTTGTTCAGCTGTCTACCCCCCACAGAGACCAAGGAACCGGCGCGAGATGAGGTTCAGCTGGGTCCAAATCTGTCCCCACATCAACGACAGATGGCCCTGGAACTCGTGGATCGGAACCAGGATGTCTTCTCCTCCCTTCCCGGTCACACAGAAGTGGTCCAACATGAGATCCGCACCCTGCCTGGCCGAACGGTAAACCAGCACCCGTACCGCGTGCCAGAGGCTCGTAAAGAGGCTATACAGAAGGAGGTAAGGAAGATGCTGGAGTTGGGAATAATCGAAGAGTCACACAGTGCCTGGGCAAGTCCCATTGTACTAGTTCCCAAACCAGACGATTCAGTACGATTTTGCAATGACTATCGACAGTTGAATGAAGTGTCTGAATTTGATGCATACCCAATGCCTCGTGTCGATGAGTTAATAGATACATTGGGGCATGCTCGTTTTCTAACCACTCTTGACCTTACAAAAGGCTATTGGCAGGTGCCCCTGACCCCGGCGTCCAAGGAGAAGACAGCCTTTGCCACCCCGGAGGGGCTCTACCAGTATACCCGGCTTCCGTTTGGTCTCCACGGGGCACCTGCCACATTCCAACGCCTGATGGATCGAGTCCTGGCGCCCCACAAGAGGTACGCAGGGGCTTATTTGGATGATGTCGTCATACAAAGTCCGGATTGGGCCAGCCACCTACCCCGGGTACAAGCGGTGCTGGATTCGCTCAGGGAAGCAGGACTCACAGCGACCCCGAAAAAGTGCAAGCTGGCCTTCAGCGAGACGAACTACCTGGGGTACACCATTGGGCAGGGGTTGGTCAAACCACAGGAAGCCAAACTACAGGCCATACAGGACTGGCCACGGCCCATCACCAAGAAGCAAGTAAGGTCATTTTTCGGGCCTCGCTGGCTACTATAGACGTTTTATTACTGGTTTTGCTACCATAACTGCACCTTTGACAGAGCTGACGACCAAACGCCACTCTCGAATGGTAAAGTGGAACCCTGCGGCGGAGGCGGCTTTTGCCAACCTGAAGCGGGCACTCTGCTCCGGTCCGATCCTGGTGGCACCGGCCTTCAAGAAGGAGTTCATTGTCCAAGCAGATGCTTCAGAGGTAGGTCTGGGTGCTGTCCTCGCCCAGGCACATGACGGTGAGGAACATCCCATTCTTTACCTAAGCAGGAAGTTACTTCCAAGAGAGAAGAACTATTCAACGGTGGAAAAAGAATGTCTAGCTGTTACCTGGGCCCTGGAGTCCCTTCGGTTTTATCTCCTGGGCCGACGTTTCACGGTGGTATCTGATCACGCCCCTCTGCAGTGGATGGCCAAGAACAAGGAAACAAACAGTAGAGTTACCAGGTGGTTTTTGAGCTTGCAACCATTTAACTTTTCTGTTGTCCACAGGGCTGGCAAGTACCACTGCAATGCGGACGCACTCTCCCGGCGTGATGCCGTCTTCTCTGCCTTTGCCCCGACGAGGACGTCGGTCTCGAGGAGGGGGATATGTGACGTCACGAGAGGCTGTGCTGCTGTTGCCACGAGGAGTATGAAGAGTTGGAGAGACTTGTCTGTGGAGGGGACTCACCGTTGAAAGTGTTCACCTGTGGAAATACGTGAGAGACATTTGGAAGGACTTACTGCTTGCTTGGCCACTAGCTGCAGCCTGGACTACCGTAAGGCTGAGAAAAACTGTTTATTTTCCTGAGGGAGGGAATTATGATTTCAAGAGGCTGAAGAGACATCCCTGAAGTGTTGGCCCTAAAAGAGCAACAAGATGTCTGCATTCTGTTATGTTTTCATTAACTTCCAAGAACTTTAATAAATTCCTTGTTATTATTTGAACCTCGTCTCCTTGCACTACTTGAGCCACCCCGCTGACAGCTGTGTAGCCTCTCATGACGTCACAATAAGTATTCACAGCCTTTAATCAATACTTTGTTGTGGCACATTTGGCAGCAATTACAGCCTCAAGTCTTTTGGAATATGAAGCCACAAGCTTGGCACACCTATCTTTGGCCAGTTTCGCCCATTGCTCTTTACAGAACGTCTCAAGCTCCATCAGGTTGGATGGGGAGCGTCGGTGCACAGCCATTTTCAGATCCCTCCAGAGATGTTGAATGGGATTCAAGTCTGGGCTCTGGCTGGGCCACTCTAGGACATTTACAGCGTTGTCCTGAAGCCACTCCTTCGATATCTTGGCTGTGTGCTTAGGGTCGTTGTCCTGTTGAAAGATGAACCGTCGCCCCAGTCTGAGGTCAAGAGCGCTCTGGAGCAGGTTTTCTTCCAGGATGTCTCTGTACATTGCTGCATTCATCTTTCCCCTCAGTCCTGACTAGTCTCCCAGTTCCTGCCGCTGAAAAACATCCCCACAGCATGATGCTGCTGCCACCATGCTTTACTGTAGGGATGGTATTGGCCAGGTGATGAGCGGTGCCTGAGGCTCGTTCCAGAAAGCAGGTTTAGTGAAAACTCTGAGTTGGTTAACCCTGAGATGAGGGAAACTCTGGGTTTTCCGTTCCAGAAAGAGAGGTAACTTAACCTCGGAGTCAGTTACTATGGTAACTGAGTCTGTGAACCTAACCAGGTCGGGAGCAGGTTTTCTTCAAGAAACCTCGAGTTTCTTTCAGTCTCCTCCTGCTGAGAGGGAGGAGACTGAGAGAAACGGGGAAAAAAACTTGAGTTTCTCTCATTCTCCTCCCTCTCAGGGAAACTCATTTCCTCATTCATTCAGTCTGTATCAGGCGCATTTTAATGCAGTTTGTTATCTGCATGAATAAAAAAACTTATTGGTTTATGTTAGGCAGAATAAATGTTTTTTTTCTCAAACATGTCATGTCCTTTTGTCGACGATACCGTTGATGAAAAAGCTGTATTAATTCAGAGAGTTTACGTCGGGAGATGATATTGTTTTTTCATTTCCACATAACCGATTTGAGTGGTATTTGTTATCACAGTCTATTAGATATGATACCTTATCCTTCCACTAGTTCAACATCGTGGACAGGCTTTAACATCCCAGCAGATTCTTTGTGTCTATTATGTTTTTTGCAAACGGCAGATTTCTTTAAAACAGCAGCGGATCATACTGTAATAGTAAAGCCACTGTATGTAGAGCTGTCAGAAAAGTGTGATCGCTCTGAAACGTTTTTTAAACATGTTCCCTGGAAACAAACCAGTGAGAGCCATTAAAAAGAAATAAATGATTATACTTATAGTTCTGTTAATGATCATGGTGCTGCAGCCTCAGAATGGGATTAGTATAGTTTACTTTCTCGCCCGCAGGATTGCACCTGAATAAAATTATAGGTGTAGCCTACAATTCCAGTTTTCACCAGTAGCCTAATATTATAAATTAACTGTGATTAAATATGAAATTAATACACTGTTAATGCATATGCATTGACTCCAGCAGCAATTTTCTCCCACACCAATTCTCTCTCTTTTGCAGCAGCCGCTGTCTTGCTTTTTTTAACGAAATGCATGTTCAAACTCGTTGTTTGTGCGCATGAGTATTTCCGCCGACCCGTTTGTTTGTGGTTGTTACCATGGTGAATCGTAGAATCATGGCTCCATTCATACTGCCTTATGTGCACGCGCGTAACCCTGAGTGAACATACTCCGAGTTGATTGAACCAACTCAGGGTTACACTCAGAGTTTGTTAAACCTCCTACCTGGAACGGACCCCTGGTGTCCTCCAAACATATCGCTTGGCATTCACGCCAAAAAGTTCAATCTTTGTCTCATCAGACCAGAGATTTTTGTTTCTCATGGTCTGAGAGTCTTTCAGGTGCCTTTTGGCAAACTCCAAGCGGGTTGCCATGTGCCTTTTACTAAGGAGTGGCTTCTGTCTGGCCACTCTACTATACAGGCCTGATTGGTGGAGTGCCACAGCAATGGTTGTCCTTCTGGAACGTTCTCCTCTCTCCACAGAGGAACCCTGGAGCTCTTTCAGAGTGACCATCGGGTTATTGGTCATCTCCCTAACTAAAGCCCTTCTCCCCTGATCACCCTAAGTTTAGAGGGACGGCCAGCTCTAGGAAGAGTCCTGCTGGTTCCAAACTTCTTCCATTTACGGATGATGGAGGCCACTGTGCTCATTGGGACCTTTTAAAGCAGCAGAAATTTTTCTGTACCCTTCCCCAGATCTGTGCATCGAGACAATCCTGTCTCGGAGGTCTACAGACAATTCCTTCAACTTCATGCTTGTTTTGTGGTCATACATGCACTGTTAACTGTGGGCCCTTATATAGACAGGTGTGGGCCTTTCTAAATCATGTCCAATCAACTGAATTAACCACAGTTGGACTCCAATTAAGCTGTAGAAACTTCTCAAGGATGATCAGTGGAAACAGAATGCACCTGAGCTCAATTTTGAGCTTGATCGCAAAGGCTGTGAATACTTATGTGTAAGTGATTTCTTCGTTATTTTATTTTTAGTAAATTTGCAAAAATCTCAAACAAACTTTTTTTAAGTTGTCATTATGGGGTATTATGTGTAGAATTTTGAGGAAAAAAATAAATGTAATCCATTTTGGAATAAGGCTATAACCTAACAAAATGTTGAAAAAGTGAAGCGCTGTGAATACTTTGCATATGCACTGTACATACCCTATTAGGAGACCATAAGGAACAGTGTGAAATACCCTATATAATCATTCTATCACCCCTTTAAGGATAAATGTATTCCAATCTAGACCAAAATCAAATGGCTTTTTTTTCCAAGTAAAATACTAAGTTAATAAGTTGTAGATGATAGAAAAAGGTCTCGAGTCTAGCACCAACCATGGTGCAGAGGGAGCTAAGTCTGTCTTTTTATTACCCTTTACAAAGTTTACACTATGGGACATTATTTTATTAGTACATTTAGTGCACATTACTGTGAAATGTGTGTTTATGTTGATCTTGCAAAGTTCCTGCTGAAATAAATATACCTACACAAGTAGTTATGTATGTTGTACATTTGTCATTATGGACAAAAAGTGCGACCGGGCGATTCCAACGCCAGGATTGGCCAGTTTTGACAGATCTGTGTTTGGGATTGATTAGATGAGTAAAAATAAGAGCCATCTGTGTGCGCTCTCACGGTCGTTTCCTCTCTACCTTTTTCTACCCGTCTACTAATTCGCAGGGCTGTAGCACTTGAGTCCGGATTTGAGTTGTTTTAGAACGGGCGTTGTGATTGGTCTCAATCCGTTTCATTTTCGACACAATGTCAGAAGGCACTGTGTGCTATGGATGCTTCAGTTTTAACTTATGCCAAAAAAAAGTCGGACGAAGGCTTTAAAAACTGGAGCGACAGACGCAACCGTCCCACTAACATTAACCTAAAATAGTTCAGAGTAAGCCGGCTTTCCTCGGAGTTACAGTTTGACTTGGCAGGAGAGAAGAGAAGTCCTGATTGGACGCTGGGACTACAGAGAACAATTACATACAAGACAGGATGTAAAAAAAGAGACAAAAATGTCTGAAAAAGCATAACAAATATTTTAAAAAAGCAAATAAATGTAGAAAAAAGGCGACAAAAACACCGGTATAAGCGGGAAAAAAAGGATGTTACAAGTAGACATAGGAAGAAACAGGATGTAAAACAGTTTTTAAAATGTTGAAAAAAGTTTCAAAAACATTGGTTGAACAAACAAACGTGTAAAACAAGCACATTCATTTTAATCAAACATCCAATTTCCTGATTTGCACGTTCAGGGATTTGAGCAGAGCGCCCGTTAGTGTTCATTTTGGTTTCAGATTGTCTGCTGCACGGAGGGAATAAAGATGTGTTTGATTTAGACACAGGTGGTCTCACATTTGCTCTTGAATTTATATTAGGGGGGCGGAGCCAGACATTAGGCACACACACACACACACACACACACACACACACACATACACACACACACACACACACACAACAAACACACACACACACAGATACACACAGACACACACACATACAGACACACACACAGACCCCCCCCCCCCGACACCCCATGTTTATAATGCCTGGCTCCGCCCCTGGTGCCATACAGTGTTTTGGGTTGATTCAGATGTTCTGCCTCACAAGCTGCATTAATGACTCGGCCTCAGTGAACAATAATGAAACGCCTAGATGAGTCGTTCTCTGCCCTCTCAGAGAAGTCACGCATGATGCCGATGAGTCAGTAATTATCTAACCAAAGCAGAGTAATCCACCGTTAGTTCTTTCATGGTCAGATTATTATCTAATGAGACGTAATTACAGAAAGCAGTTATTGATCTCAGAGTTCTGCCCTATTTTTTCTGCTGTTAATGATAATCCAGTTTTGCTGGCTCGACTGCTCTCTCCTGCAGGAAGAGTGTGTGTTAAAGTCTCACAGGCACAGCGAAAAACTCATCCTGTTACAGCGCTCAGTGCACGCGACAACTGAAAGCACCGGGACAACACACTGACTAAGTTTACACGCTCATAATAATCTGGTTTTATTCTGAAAAAGAAATATTGTCTGACTGAGCTTTTTCCATGTGACAAAATCATTGAATAAGTGACAAAAACGCAAATAAACATCAGGAAAAAAACGAGGTGACAAAAATGTAAAAAAGAGACGAAAAAAACATCCAAAAAGGCGACAGAAATGTCAGAGAAGGCGTTTCTAATTTTCCATTTTTTGCTCTCTAAAAAAGACAACATTCCTCTATTGTTTCCATGGTTAGTGAAAGGTAATATTATATAGCAACACTTTCTTTGACGGTTTGGACTTTTTTTGTCCCGTGAGTCGGTAAGCGTTAGTACTTCTTTATTAAACAGCTTCCTTATCGGTGTTTCCTGAAGCAGACGGAATGCTCTGGGGCCAGCCGAGCGTCTCAGATAAGCCCCGAGTGTTTGATGGGAATAAAAACCTTCCTCTCTTCCTTTATCAATCTCCCCCACCCATTATTCTGCTCTCTGACTGAGGACTGGAGAGCCCCGGGACACATCGCAGAGATAAAACCAGACTGAAGCACAAAGGTCAGAGCATCTAGAAAACAGAAGCTCAAAGGAGCATCCACGCATTTCATTCCTGTAAAAGTCCTGTGTTCCTGAGTAACAAGTTACAGCTACGTCTGGTTCCTGAGTAACAGGTTACAGCTACATCTGGTTCCTGAGTAACAGGTTACAGCTACGTCTGGTTCCTGAGTAACAGGTTACAGCTACGTCTGGTTCCTGAGTAACAGGTTACAGCTACGTCTGGTTCCTGAGTAACACGTTACAGCTACGTCTGGTTCCTGAGTAACAGGTTACAGCTACGTCTGGTTCCTGAGTAACACATTACAGCTACATCTGGTTCCTGAGTAACAGGTTAGAGCTACGTCTGGTTCCTGAGTAACAAGTTACAGCTACGTCTGGTTCCTGAGTAACACGTTACAGCTACGTCTGGTTCCTGAGTAACAGGTTACAGCTACGTCTGGTTCCTGAGTAACAAGTTACAGCTACGTCTGGTTCCTGAGTAACAGGTTACAGCTACATCTGGTTCCTGAGTAACAGGTTAGAGCTACGTCTGGTTCCTGAGTAACACGTTACAGCTACGTCTGGTTCCTGAGTAACACGTTACAGCTCTGGTTCCTGAGTAACAGGTTACAGCTACATCTGGTTCCTGAGTAAGAAGTTACAGCTACGTCTGGTTCCTGAGTAACAGGTTACAGCTACATCTGGTTCCTGAGTAACAGGTTACAGCTACGTCTGGTTCCTGAGTAACAGGTTACAGCTACATCTGGTTCCTGAGTAACACGTTACAGCTACGACTGGTTCCTGAGTAACAAGTTACAGCTACGTCTGGTTCCTGAGTAACAGGTTACAGCTACGTCTGATTCCTGAGTAACAGGTTACAGCTACATCTGGTTCCTGAGTAACAGGTTACAGCTACGTCTGGTTCCTGAGTAACAGGTTACAGCTACGTCTGGTTCCTGAGTAACAGGTTACAGCTACGTCTGGTTCCTGAGTAACAGGTTACAGCTACGTCTGGTTCCTGAGTAACAAGTTACAGCTACGTCTGGTTCCTGAGTAACACGTTACAGCTACGTCTGGTTCCTGAGTAACAGGTTACAGCTACGTCTGGTTCCTGAGTAACAAGTTACAGCTACGTCTGGTTCCTGAGTAACAGGTTACAGCTACGTCTGGTTCCTGAGTAACAAGTTACAGCTACGTCTGGTTCCTGAGTAACACGTACAGCTACGACTGGTTCCTGAGTAACAAGTTACAGCTACGTCTGGTTCCTGAGTAACGCTTACAGCTACGTCTGGTTCCTGAGTAACAAGTTACAGCTACGTCTGGTTCCTGAGTAACAAGTTACAGCTACGTCTGGTTTCTGAGTAACAGGTTACAGCTACGTCTGGTTCCTGAGTAACACGTTACAGCTACGTCTGGTTCCTGAGTAACAGGTTACAGCTACGTCTGGTTCCTGAGTAACAGGTTACAGCTACGTCTGGTTCCTGAGTAACAGGTTACAGCTACATACATTTAAAGTGAGTGTCTAGTTTTTTGTGAGCCCAAAATGTTTATCCAAATGTTCTATTTAAAAAAAAAGAATATTTAAAAAAGAATAATTTAAAATGTTCCCATATTTTTTTTGTTTGTTTGAATACAAACAAAACATTCTAAAATATTTCCCATGGTTTTTGTTTCCTTTTTCCATGTATTTTTTGAGTAACAGGTTACAGCTACGTCTGGTTCCTGAGTAACAGGTTACAGCTACGTCTGGTTCCTGAGTAACACGTTACAGCTACGTCTGGTTCCTGAGTAACAGGTTACAGCTACGTCTGGTTCCTGAGTAACACGTTACAGCTACATCTGGTTCCTGAGTAACAGGTTACAGCTACGTCTGGTTCCTGAGTAACAAGTTACAGCTACGTCTGGTTCCTGAGTAACAAGTTACAGCTACGTCTGGTTCCTGAGTAACACGTTACAGCTACATCTGGTTCCTGAGTAACACGTTACAGCTACGTCTGGTTCCTGAGTAACAGGTTACAGCTACGTCTGGTTCCTGAGTAACAGGTTACAGCTACGTCTGGTTCCTGAGTAACAAGTTACAGCTACATCTGGTTCCTGAGTAACAGGTTACAGCTACGTCTGGTTCCTGAGTAACAAGTTACAGCTACATCTGGTTCCTGAGTAACACGTTACAGCTACATCTGGTTCCTGAGTAACAGGTTACAGCTACGTCTGGTTCCTGAGTAACAGGTTACCACGTCTGGTTCCTGAGTAACAAGTTACAGCTACGTCTGGTTCCTGAGTAACACGTTACAGCTACATCTGGTTCCTGAGTAACATGTTACAGCTACATCTGGTTCCTGAGTAACAAGTTACAGCTACATCTGGTTCCTGAGTAACATGTTACAGCTACATCTGGTTCCTGAGTAACAGGTTACAGCTACGTCTGGTTCCTGAGTAACAGGTTACAGCTACGTCTGGTTCCTGAGTAACAAGTTACAGCTACGTCTGGTTCCTGAGTAACACGTTACAGCTACATCTGGTTCCTGAGTAACATGTTACAGCTACATCTGGTTCCTGAGTAACAGGTTACAGCTACATCTGGTTCCTGAGTAACAGGTTACAGCTACGTCTGGTTCCTGAGTAACATGTTACAGCTACGTCTGGTTCCTGAGTAACACGTTACAGCTACATCTGGTTCCTGAGTAACATGTTACAGCTACGTCTGGTTCCTGAGTAACAGGTTACAGCTACGTCTGGTTCCTGAGTAACATGTTACAGCTACATCTGGTTCCTGAGTAACAGGTTACAGCTACGTCTGGTTCCTGAGTAACAAGTTACAGCTACGTCTGGTTCCTGAGTAACAGGTTACAGCTACGGCTGGTTCCTGAGTAACATGTTACAGCTACGTCTGGTTCCTGAGTAACAGGTTACAGCTACGTCTGGTTCCTGAGTAACACGTTACAGCTACATCTGGTTCCTGAGTAACATGTTACAGCTACGTCTGGTTCCTGAGTAACACGTTACAGCTACGTCTGGTTCCTGAGTAACACGTTACAGCTACGTCTGGTTCCTGAGTAACATGTTACAGCTACGTCTGGTTCCTGAGTAACACGTTACAGCTACGTCTGGTTCCTGAGTAACATGTTACAGCTACGTCTGGTTCCTGAGTAACAGGTTACAGCTACGTCTGGTTCCTGAGTAACAAGTTACAGCTACGTCTGGTTCCTGAGTAACACGTTACAGCTACGTCTGGTTCCTGAGTAACATGTTACAGCTACGTCTGGTTCCTGAGTAACAGGTTACAGCTACGTCTGGTTCCTGAGTAACAGGTTACAGCTACGGCTGGTTCCTGAGTAACGTCGGGAAAATACATTTAAAGCGAGTGTCTAGTTTTTTGTGAGCCCAAAATGTTTATCCAAATGTTCTATTTAAAAAAAAAAGAATATTTAAAAAAGAATCATAAGAATAATCCCATATTATTTTTCATAGTTTGTTTGAATACAAACAAAACATACTAAAATATTTCCCATGGTTTTTGTTTCCTTTTTCCATGTATTTATTCTCGCCTTTTTCAACCAATGTTTTTATTATTTTTTCATAACCCTCTTCCCTTCCCTCCCTTCTTCCCTCAGTACCTTTTCATGCCAGCTGTCTATCAGCAGAACAGGGGGAGATGTTCTTCTCCTTTTCTCATTCTGGTCCCGTTCTCTGCCATGTGGGGGCACTGTGGAGCTGTCTCTCTCTCTCTCTCTCTCTCTCTCTCTCTCTCTCTCTCTCTCTCTCTCTCTCTCTCTCTGCACCAGAGGTTTAAATTAAACATTAAACACAGAGGTGAAGAGAGGGAAAGACAGATGATATTCATGAAATGTCTACATTCTTTCTCTCTCTCTTTTTTTGCAGAAATGTGACGTAATAAGCCGATGGGTGCATGATTCACGGCTCATCAGTGTGTTTCTGATCCTGTTCCTGTTGCTACTATACTATAATATAAGTAAGTAAGTAAGTAAGTAAAATTTATTTGTACAGCGCTTTTCACAGACAAGGTCACAAAGTGCTTCACAATGTGCATAGACAATAAAACAGTCAATAATATAAAATACAAATACAACAAATACAATTATCAAATAAATAAAAGACATAGGCTACCCAAAAGCTAGCCTAAACAAGTGAGTCTTCACTTGTCCCTTAAAACAGTCCACATTCTCAGCAAACCTAATGCTGGTTGCTAGAGCATTCCAGAGTGTAGGTGCCATGGCTTCAAAAGCTCTATCCCCATGTGTCTTCAGACGAGTGCTTGGCGTGGATAGCAGATTTTGATTGACAGACCTGAGAGACTGGGATGGGGTATGTAAGTGAATTATGTTGGCAAGATAGTCAGGGGCCTGACCATGTAGAGCCCTATAGGTTATGGTGAGAATTTTGAATTGGATCCTGTAGGTTACAGGAAGCCAGTGAAGGGAGCATAGCAGAGGGGTGATATGGTTGTGCGTGTTTGATCCAGTAAGAAGCCTAGCTGCCGCGTTTTGAATGGATTGCAGGCGGTGAAGGACAGATTTATTGAGTGAGGAGAAAAGAGAATTACAATAGTCGATACGGGAGGAAATGAAGGCATGGATGAGCATCTCTAGCTCTGGCTGAGAGACCACAGCCCTTAATTTGCTAATATTGCGTAAGTGAAAAAAACAGGATTTGGTCAATGATTTGATGTGAGTTTCAAAAGATAGGGATTTGTCAAATGTCACCCCAAGGTTCCTTAGACTTGTATATGCTAAAGTACATCACAGTATATTGTATATGTGTCTTTACTGCTGGAATGTGAATATTCTCCCTGAGGGTCAATAAAGAGTTAACTTTTCTTATTTTAATTTTCTTTTAAGTCATTTGGTTGTTCTGTTGTAAAAGTATGAAACATGATTCACCTGCTTTGAATCAAGCAATTCTTATTTTAAGTTTCTATTATAATTTCTCCTTTGATGAACAACAAGAAGCTTTTTTTCAGAGCAATGGTGCATCATTAACTAAACATTGTGGATATAATTTAAAAAGGTTTACCCTGGACTCAGTTCACACACACACACACAGACAAACAAACACACACACACGCACAATCAGAGACACACACACACACACACACACACACACACACACACACAGACACACAAACACACACAGAGAGACACAAACACACACACTACTGGTCAAAAGTTTTAGAACACCCCAATTTTTCCAGGTTTTTATTGAAATTCATGCAGTTCAATGTCTTATTGTACTCTGAAATGAAAGAATAGAACAAATGAACAATTTAAGTTAAAAAAGAAAACATGGAATCAATTTATAAGCCAAAATGTATTCTAAATGTTTGACTCATCAAAGTAGCCCCCTTTGGCAGATATAACAGCTGAACACACTCGTGGCATTCTTTCTACAATGGAAATCATATATTCTTCAGAAAGTTCTTCCCAACTCTGTTGCATAAGTTCCCATAAATGTGTGTTACTTGTAGGTTGCTTTGCTTTCACTTTTCTGTCCAGTTCATCCCAAACCAGCTCAATGGGGTTTAAGTCTGGTGACTGTGCTGGCCACTCCATGTTTTTAAGCTTACCATCTTTGGCATAGCTTGGACTTATGTTTTGGGTCATTATCTTGCTGTAGGATGAACCCCTGACCAACTAGGCGCATACCAGAGGGTGCTGCATGGCGCTGTAAAATGCTGTGGTAGCCGTTTTGGTTCAGGGTGCCTTTCACTCTGTACAAATCACCGACCCTGGATCCAGCAAAACAGCCCCAGACCATCACGCTTCCTCCTCCATGTTTGACAGTTGATGTCACACACTGAAGAACCATCCTTTCGCCTACTCGATGGCGTACAAAAATCCTGCGTGATGAACCGAAGATTTCAAATTTTGATTCATCAGTCCATAACACCTTCTTCCAGTCTTCAGTAGTCCATTGACAATGTTTCTTGGCCCAGGCAAGCCTCTTATTCTGATGTCTTAGCAATGGCTTTCTTGCTGCAACTCGACCTATCAAACCTGCAGCTCCAAGTCTTCTCTTTACAGTTGAAACTGAGACTTGCTTATTACGACCACTATTAAGCTGTGCTTGAAGCTGTTGTCCTGTGAGCCACCTATCACGCAAGCTGTTGACTCTCAGAAACTTGTCTTCTGATTCTGTTGTGGCTTTGAGTCTGCCAGACCTCTTCATGTCAGAGTTCCTGTCAAAAGTGCCTTTTGATGGTGAAGAATACTGTAAAAACCATCAAGCGCTACAACGAAACTGGCTCACATGAGGACCGCCCCAGGAAAGGAAGACCAAGAGTCACCTCTGCTGCTGAGGATAAGTTCATCCGAGTCACCAGCCTCAGAAATCGCAATTTAACAGCAGCTCAGATTAGAGACCAGATGAATGCCACACAGAGTTCTAGCAGCAGACACATCTCTAGAACAACTGTTAAGAGGAGACTGCGCGAATCAGGCCTTCATGGTCAAGTAGCTGCTAGGAAACCACTGATAAGGAGAGTCAACAAGCAGAAGAGATTTGTATGGACCAAGAAACACAAGGAATGGACATTAGACCAGTGGAAATCT